>NC_044601.1:2265500-2565500 GCF_901933205.1 Camarhynchus parvulus | reverse complement strand
TGCCCATGGTGGGAGTTCATGCTGCAGCAGCTGCAGTATGGCTGTTGTTTGGGAGAATGGACCCACACTGGAGAAGTTCATGGAGAGCTGTCTCCTATGGGAGGGACCCCATGGCCTCACAGGGGAAGGATTCCTCTCCTGGAAGAGCGGAAGAAAACCTTGGGTGATGGACTGACCAAAACCTCCATGCCCTGTCTCCCTGTGCTGTTGGAGGGAAGGAGGGAGGGTCTGGGGGTAAAAAGGTGTTTTAAGGGCTTATTTTACTTCTCATTACCCTCCTCTGACCTCGTTACTAATAAATTCACTCTGTACCTCTAAGCTGAGCCTGTTTTGCCCCTGGAGTGTTTGCTCCTAGTCTTTATCTCACCTCATGAACCCTTTGTTAAATTTTTCCCTCCTCAATCCTGGGAGAGGGTGAACGAGTGGCTTTTGTGGCTGGTGTTGGGCCTGTGTCAAATCAGGACAATTCCCCACCAGTCCCAGCTCCTTGTGACAACAAGGTCCAGCACAACACTTCTGCATTTTCCTTGATTCCTCTGAAGGCTGGCCATGGTTCCCCATGAAACAGCTATACTGATTCTTCCCCATCATTTTTATCCCGATGTCAACTAATGGTATTCTTCATCATAATTTTTTTACAGATTTCTCTGGTACAGCATGCAGACTTGATGGAGTGCTCACTTTCCTAAATTTTGCCAGAACTCATTTGGGGTTTTTTTTTAAACAATGTCTTTGCTCATTTTTTATGCTGATAGCTGATAGTTAGAACATATCCTGATTTCATAGATTTTAATGGAATTAAATGTGATTATTTTGGAAATTTTAATATCATAAGACATCAGTTTGTTCCTCTTCCTTCTAAGGTCTTGTTCTAAATCCTCTTCTACTGACACTGCACAAAATCCTTTCCAATTCAGATCCTATAATAAATGCTGCAGCATTGAAATTCCTAAATCTCCTTCAAACTAATCAGTGAAACAAAGAATTCTCTTAACTTTAAGGTAAAAAAATTCATTAGCCATATATAGTTTCTGTATTCTTTGGCAAGCTTTTTGACTCCAATGCGTTAAAAAGGATTTCATCACTAGTCTTTCTGGTTTACCAAGTTTATATAACCCTTATTGCCTGTAAACTGTAATGTTACCACTTTAGCACTTGGAGTAATTAGCTGTTTTTGCTTTGTGTTTTAATTTAAGATTTTTTTCAAGGAGCTCCCTTTTTCGCAGATCAACATTATTCCATGTGTCTTCTTAATTTTCTTTCACTGATGCATATTGAATTTGATTATGTGCTCTGCAAGGTCTTCATAAATGATTTAGGCACAGGAGTGAAAGTATAATATTTGCTGATGATACTAAATTGGGAGGAGCTGTTGAGTCTCTCAAAGGTAATGAGACCCTGCAGAAACACCTCAAAAAATTAAAGGGCTGGGTAATTAATAATCATATGAACTTTTAACAAATCACAAGGGGCAGGCACCAATCTCTTCTCTCTGGTGACCAACATTAGGACCCAAGGACATGGCATGAAGATGTGTCAGGAGAAGTTTAAACTGGATATCAGGAAAAGTTTCTTCACCCAGAAATTGGTTGGACACTGGAACAGGCTCCCCAGAGAAGTGGTCACAGCACCAAGACTGACAGAGCTCAAATTTTGGGCAATGGTCTCAGGTTCATGGTGGGATTCTTGGGGTGGCTTGGGGATTCTTCTGCAGGGCCAGGACTCAAACTAAATGACCCTTGTGAGAACTTCCCAGCTCAGGATATTGTAAGATTCTATTACTTCATGTATTTGGAGTAGTTCTAGAACAGTTCTTCATGTGTGACATTGTGAGGTGAGCCATGAAGGTTGATCAAAACTGGTGGACTAAATCAAAAACAACTTCTTCCATTTATGTTCACCATTTCTTTACTAGACTGTGTTAATTTGTCTAATTATGATAACTGGGACATTCTACTACTTCTGTGGCGATGGCTTAATCATTTTTTTTTTTTGGTCTCACACTGTAAATTGTTTCTGACGACTATTTGTTGCCTTCAACATATGCATATCTATAAACTTCCCATCCTACTCTGTGCAGTAAACTCAGTGCTAGTCCTGCCTTTGATTTTGCTCCCTTTTTCTTGTTGTATTTGCCTTTCTTTGTCTCTCCTGATTCCTAGTTATTTTTTAATTAAAAACAAGTTGAAGGAAAGAAGGCACAGGTCTATTTGTGCTTCTTTTGTCTTCTCTTTGTAAGGAAAACACATCACTTTTCTTCTGGGATTTCCTTCATATGAGGACAAATAATTAGAAATGAATGAGTAAAATATGCATAAAATTTTAAATTTGCTATTTCAAATGTAAGTTAATGTCTTTGAATTACACAGTTACATTGTCCTATAGCTATTATCCTATTAAGGACTTTTTGCTGACAGTTAACATGCCTCAGAATATAGCCAAGGCCATCTTACTCATAATAATTTCTGAACTTTTTCACTGTTTGCTGAGTGACAAATTTCATATTCTGTTGACTCAGAGATGCAATGCATTATTTTTTAACCCCTAAGTATTTAAGAATATAGAAGCAATCTCAGAGTACAACTATTTTTATGTTAAACAAAGATTCTCATCCTCATGCAAAAGATCTGAGGTTTAATTCTGAATTTTCATTTTTCCTGATTTTTTTGAAGGAGCCAACCATCAATAAAGCTTATGTAGTATTCTTCCTCCGTTCTTTTCTTGGGAAAATAGTCCCTGTGATAACAAATGAAATGAAAACTCAATTTACTTTAATGAATAGCAAGAGCATAAACAATCCTCTTTTATGTAAAGAAACATGAGATAGAAAGTCACAATATTTTTGTCTTTAAAAACATGGAAAGAACAATGGAGACAAAATTGAAATATTTCAAACTCAGGACTTATTTGTAAACAACACTCACTGACCTCATTATATATTTCACCCTTATTAGTACTGTTCTTCCACTACGATATTAAAAAAACAGAAAGAGCTCCATACTCACTCGGTCATTTGACCAATTATTTTTTGTACACTTATGTCTAAAGCCATTCTGTGTTTCTGTATTAACCTTGAGTTGCGGAGATTAGTGCCACAGCTTAACAACAGAGAAGATGATCTGTATTGTAAGTGGATTTTTTCACGTACTTGTACGAATAACGTTAGATGCAGTATGAAGAGCAAGCTGTAAGTACATGACGTTTTCCCAATAACTGTTTTTCATTATATTGAACCATACCTAAAACTCCTGCCACATCAAATTTTGTGACTCTATTCCATGTGTCATTTAGGATTTGAATTCCGACAGCACCCCACTTTCCTGACAAGAACCATAACTTCTGTTACAAAATATGTTATTTTTGCATACTGATCTATTTAACCATGCAAAATACCCAATTTAAAATATATCATGTCAGAAAAAAATCCTTTGAAACTTACACGTCTGAGAAAAAGTCTTTCCCTGACATCTGTGTCCTTGGACGAGGAGAGGCAGATTGGGTCAGATATGATCAGGTACTTGTTTTCACACCTGTAGACACTTTGCATTCACTCCTTCAGATCACATTTGGAATTTTAAAGTTAAGTAGGAAGTGCTGCTATGAAGACCTACAAAATATTTAAAATTATGAAGACAAAAATATTTATAAATCACTTACCATCTGTATTTGTTTGGTTCAGGGTAAATTCGGGAGAAAACTCTCAAAGGGGTATTTTTAGAAAAGCAGATTTAATTGGCTCTCTTTTTAACAGGTTTGGGAGAAAATACTTTTTTGAAGAAAAGGGGAAAATTTGTGTATTAAACAATAAAACAAACAATATTAAATAATAAAACTTTTTGTTGTTTTAAAAGAGATTACAAAGTCAGAAAAGTCTTTTTTCTGGGTTGTAGTTTGGCTTGGTTTTTTGTTAGTTTTTTTGGCACTGGAAATGTCACAGCCCAGGCCCGGCCTGGTGGGCCACAGGTGCGAGCTGCCGGTGTTTTTTTGGGTGTTTAGTCTATAGTAGATTTAAACAGGTTTAGAGAAAAGGGAAAAAAACCTACAGTTTAGGGAATTTCTCTGCTTTGGTTAGTCTAACATAACCAAAATAAAGGAGAGCTCTGTTTTGTTGTCTATTTGCAGACAACAACAGTTTAGGAGTAGGAATGTGGAGGAGTGAGTGTAGTGTTTGAAAACAAATTACACGCTTCTTTTTCTCTTTTACTTTTTGGAACAAGTATTAAAGATGTAAAACTTATTATTTAGTATAAACAGAACAGATGATTGGGGCTAAAAGCATTATATAGGTAATATAGGATATTTTATTTTTTATTTTTATATTGTTAGTTTACTACTTAAACTAATATATATTTTAACTCTATAAACAAATACATTATATATTTAATATGCAGCTGTATACAGATAATGGTAGTAATTTTCAGTGAACAGTGATATTTATACATAGTTTTTACGTAACAATTAGATTTTTTTTGACGTACACGTGTTTTGTTATTTTTTGTATTATTTACTGTGTGTAACTTGGTGTTTGAGTAAAGACAACTTTACAAATGGGTTTGTTTATATTTGAGGTAGAACCGATTTAAACTGTTTTTTTAACAAACTTTTCACATGCACTACTGGGACTTTGTTTTTATCTATTTTATGTAAAGGATTAGATTGGGAAGGATTTTTTTAAGGGGATTGAAAATATCATTATCATCATTATATATGGCAGTTTGGTTATGGGCTATTGAAGCTGGGTTTTTTTGGTGGAACTTTTTTTAATTTTTTTTTTCAATTTACGCACCTGTGCTAGAGTAGTAGTAGATTTTTCACCCCATCTTGTCATATCTTTTCTGAAATTATGCAGGAAGAACTACAACTCAGTTTGTGGGGTGTACTTTCTCTTCTTGTTTGAGGAATGTTTGTGTTGGATATTAGAACTTTTGATTTGTATTGCTGAGATTTGGAGTAGGTCTTTTTAATCTTTCTTTTTAAGGATTTTTTTATTTTGTCTTCTAATTTTTGTAGACGCACTTTTACTGCTGCAATTTTAGCGTGTGTTGGGCTATGTACAGCATTTGTATATGCTTGGAGCTTTTTCACTATATTAAGCACCATTTCTTCACTGTCATCTCACTTCATTATTGCTAAAGCAGAAGTGTATTCTTGTGGCTGAAGCCAGGTAAGTTTTTGCTACATCATGGAAGTACATGGTACTAAGTTTAGATTTATAGTGTTTACGTTATTTGAGAAGACAATTTTTGTTATTGTTATTTTCTTTAAGCATTGAAATCTTTGTTTCATGGTTTTTTACTGAGTTCGTTGCATACACAGAGTGCTTGCACACAGATATCTCTGTGTTACACATTTTAGGGATCATGTTTAGAGGTCGTGAGGGTTAGTCCCCTTCATCATTTTTTGGCTGATGATGGGATTATGTGATAGGGATTTTAAATGTTTCACTTTACGATCATCTAAAATTGTAGTTTCGCTTGCAGTATTTTAAAGACAGGCTAGCTAACTAATTATAGATTTATTAGGTTTTCAAGTGTAATTCATTTTTAGGCCATGAAGGCCCCTTAGGGAACAGGACTCAATATTGGGGTTTGTGTTAGTTGCTTTAACTTCGCCTTTTGTATTAGTAATTGGTGTTGAGGGTCCTTCCTCCCCCAGATCATCCTCATCATCGGTTACTGGCTGATTGGTTTTGCTTGTGTGCTTTTTATTTCATGGTGACTGCCAGTGGCTTAGGGTTATGGTTTTGTTTAGCTACAACTTGAGCAATTGGGCTGTTGGCTGCAGCCAGAGTGACTGGGATAGCTGCTGATTTATCTTGTGTGATAAGCATAGGCCAGGGCCCAGCTTACTGCAATGAGCTTTTTCTCTTTAGAGTTACCACAGCATTTCCCTTTCAGGTATTTCCCCACTTCAGCTGGGTTTTGGATTTGTTCACACGGAAAATCTTAGTTTACAGGGTGAGAAAATGCCTTCAGGGTTTGGCTCATATTTTCCTATTCTCTACACTACTCAGGATTTTCCACACCTGGGTTCTGCTTCTGGGTTAGGGGTCTCATCAGCTCCTCTGGACATTTCAGCTCTCATTCTAGAGAAGTTGTAGACTATAAAAAGGAAGCTTACTAGATTAAATACCAGAAAAGTGGGGGTTTTAACATTTAGGGGAAACTGAACATTCTTAAAAAGTGACATAAGAGATTTAAAGGAGAAGAAGGAAAGGAAAGGCTGGAAAGCTTCATTTTCTGCTCCTCCTTTAACAAACTGGGTGCATTTACTAATAAATCCCAAAAAGATACTATTGAACTGGGACAAAGAAATCATAAACTATACATATTTTGAACAGACTCTAGTATTATTGTAAACGCCGCAGTATTTTGTAAATGTTCAGCGGGGTAGCTATTTTAATCTGTGCCCCTTCACTGTAAAAACAATGTGTTAGGGACAATAATCTTACTGACTAGGAAGGTATTAAAACTTCAAAAAAGCTTAGAGACCAGAACTACATGAAAGCTTCTATCTCAAGATACATTACAAATTTAAGCAACATGGTTACTGACTGCTTTAACTTACTACAGAGCAAGCACAATTAACATGTGATTAATAAAGGTTTTTTCCACTTTCTTGGTGGCTGAGAAAGTGACTTTCTCAGCACCCTACATTGGGTGCAACTAGATGTATTTGTTTTGGTTCAGGGCAAATTTGGGTGAGAACCCCCAAAGGGGCTCCTCTGGAAAAGCAGATTCAATTGGCCCCTTCCCCAACCAGTTTGGGAGAAAATAAACCCTTGAAGAAAAGTGGAAAAAACTGTTTATTGAACAACAAAACCTAAACAATATTAAATAATAAAAATTCTTGCTGCTTCAAAAGAGATTACAAACTCAGAAAAGTCCCCTCCTCAGATTGCAGCTCAGCTCACTCAGTCTCTGATCAGTCCCTCAGTGCTGGAAATGTCACAGCCCAGGCCTGGACTGGTGGCCTGGTGCAAACTGCCAGTGCTTTTTGGGGTGTTTAGTCTAGAGTAGGTTTAAACAGGTTTAAAGAAAAAGGGAAAAAACCTACAGTTTAGGGAACTTTGCCTCCATAAGCTAAAACTAACTAAAACAAAGGAGAGCTCTGTCCCGCTGTCTGTCTCTCCACAGACAGCACAGTCCAGGAGCAGGAATGTGGAGGAGTGAGTGCAGTGTCTGAAAAAAACTGCCACTTCTTCTCTCCCCACATCACTCTCTGCAACAAGCCTTAAAGGTGCAAAACTTATTATTCAGCATAAACAAAACGAGACGACTGGGGATAAAAGCATCATATAGTCATCTTACCATTAACATCAATTTTGTCCTAATAACACTTGTAACTGAGATGTAAGCAAAAATTAGGATCTTTCCCAGGATAAATGCACAAATATTTGTCCAGGTGGATGGCCTCTGTCCTTAACTTGGAAAAGGCACTTTCACTTCAGTATAAGGACATCTTGATGAGAAGCTGTTTTAAGGTGACTACCACAGTATATTAATACGGTTATACATATTTCTGTGTGGAAACAGTTCCTAAGGCACTTTCTTATTATAAATGAAACTTCATAGAATAATTGTTCCTTTTATATTTTGGGGGGTTTTTCTTTCTAAAGATGTACAAAATATTGCTTTATGTGATATATAAAACCTTAAGGCCTGGAAAATTATATCAGTATGATTAAAATAGTCCAGGATGCACTATTTCACACATGTACCAGTCCAAAAAAAAATATATCACCTAGGCAAGCAACTCAGTATGATTCAGAAGGTTAAACACATGTAGATTTATTAATGACAAAAAAATTTACATTTGTTTGAAATACACGTTAAATAAAATGAGTGAGGACTAATAAACCTCAGGTTTTAGGTAAATCAAGCACTGGAAAAAAGGTTTATTTAATTCTATGGCTTTCTACTGCAATAAACTTATTTCTGCTGTGAAGTTTCTAGTACTTATTTAAGCCAAGATATTGACTACACATGCAAATTTTTTGATCCAACATAATCTGACGTATTGATTTGTAGATTTGTGCATGTTATATAATTACCATGCTACATCTCCTCTCCTGTGAATCACTAAAGAAATTTACCCAGGGATATTTTAAAAAGTAGTTAATGGCAAAATATTTTAACAACAGATATGAAATTTAAAAAAAATCAGTAATTTTTCCAACTATCCCTCTGTGAACTCTTAATTGCATAGAAGTTAAATGGTTTTACGATGAAAACTAACAAGGAATTCTGAAGTTCATAATGCTATTCTAGAAGTTTGTAGCAGAATCACAAAAGTAAATGCAGCTTTTCTGCATTTGTTATTATTTGTTATCAATGCAGAATATAAAACTCACTTGATTTTCCAGGAGGAAGGACTATGTTCATTCATTTGGGAAAATAGAAAGCCATTGCAAAACAATCTATTTTGCATTTTCAGTTACATAGGAACTAAAAGACTCTTTCTGGTTTTTTGTTTTCTTTCTTTCTTTCATTGGCAACACACTATAATAATATTATAATTTCATTTTATGATAGACCCAGCAGTTTCTCTCCCTAATAGTCATCTTATGCTTTCAGTATCATTGTAATGATTGCAAGACATTAATGCCTCCTGCAGTGTTTAAAGTGGCTTCAGTGCATAACACAACACATTTTCATAAGCAAGCGACGCTTTCTTCTGTTTTCTGTTCTCCAAAATAATTTCAAACGCATATTACAAGTTCAAGTAAATGTGTCAGCTAGTAAGACTGCATTATTGTAAAAAGAGATTGTAATTTTTTAGATTCTTTTGTTAAAATGTTGTTGCATCTCATTGCAGTGTTTAAAGAAACTAATAAAAGGTAATAAGATGTAAAAGAGCATATGAGAAAATTTCTGATATTGAAGTCTTCTGAATTTTTTTAAAGTAAGGTTTGTTTTCCACTTATAAGAGGGCTTTATGTTTCTAATCTTGAGATGGTTTTATTAAAATCCCAATCCTTTTCTTGATAGAATGCTTGTAAATCACTAAACAAATGTCTAAATTATGGTTTATTTCTAAATTCTGGTTGTGTTTAACCATGACAACAAAGGAAGCAGTTAAGTTTCTGCAGGCTGATAGTTGCTCAGATCTTTCAAACTAGGAAAACAATAATAAGGTGCAAATGACTCATCTGTAAGCATCCATTTCTCCAGGGAGCTGCTATCTGCAGCTGGTGCAAGATTATGAAGTCCGTCATCAGTTCCTGAGAGTCCATATTTTATGGATTTCAATGAAAAACAGAAGAGAAAAATATGAAGTTCTCACAATCTGATATCTTAGACAAGTGCCAGTTTAGGGGGGAATTCTACTGCAAATGCTAGTTGAATTTGTAAGTCAGACTACTAATGTTTCATGACATATCTAGAAAGAAAGAAACTCTAGCCTTCTCTTTGTCTTGAAATCCAGTGTAGGCAAGTTTCATCCAAAGAATCTTTCTGAAATTAGGAAAGGGGGAGGGAAATGGGAAGGAGAAGAAGGAGGGGGAGGGAAAGGGGAAGAACAAATATGGTTTGTACTGTTATGATGCCTAAGGCAAAGACCTTGCAAATAAAGATCAGTGGGATGACTGACACAGGGGCAGGCATCACCATAATTTCTGCCAACTCATGGCCTCCATCATGCACTCCTACACCTGCAGGATCTGCCGTCACTGGCCTTGGAGGAACCACAAGAGCTGCTTGAGGAGCAATCCTGTGTTGATCAAAAATCCTGAAGGCCAAACATCAACAATCCAGCCATACATCACTACTGCACCACTGAACCTATGGCGGAGGGATGTTTTGTCTTCATGAGGCATTCATTCAGGTGGGCACAGATTTTTGACAGAGGCCACTGTGTTAAAGGGCTTGAAGTGTCCCACGCCAGCTCTGAAATGGTTTACAACACAGCCCATGTGGATATCACAGTGGCCCCTTGAGAAGCTAGACCTAAAATCATTTTAGACCCCCTAAAATCATTAATAAAAGAACAGCTAGCTTACAGACACATAAAGCCATCTGTGAGCCCTTGAAACTCCCCTGTATTTGTTGTAAAAAAAGAAATCTGGTAAATGGAGGTTGTTCCATGACCTAAGAAAAATCAATTTGGTGGTGGAGGGCATGGGGGCTTTGCAAGCTGCTATGTCTTCTCCTACAATGATACCTTGAAGCTGGAGAAGGATTGTCCCTCTCGGAGGTCCCGGCTAGCTATCCAGCACCGCTAGCAGTAAGGGGGTGTGACGGTTGTCACAAGGGGTCTTGGGTGAAGGAAGAGATGAGATGGTTGACTCCATTATCGGAAGGCTTGATTTATTATTTTATTATATATACATCTATTAAAACTATACTAAAAAGAAAAAGCAGGAGAGCTTTTCAGAAGCTGCTGCTAAGCTAACAATAGAAAAGTAAAGAATGGTAACAAGGCAACTCTCCCTGACTCTGTCTGAGAGAGTTCCCTCCCCGGATTGGCCGCCAACCATAAACATCCAAGCTGGGCCAATCCAGATGGACCTGCTGCATTCCACATAAGCAGATAACCTGTTGTTTACATCTTGTTGCTGAACTTCTCAGCTTCAGCAAGAAAAATCCTAAAAGAAGATTTTTCACAAAAAACGTCTCCGACAAGGAGGCACTATCCCAATTTCTGTGATCCAGGGCAGCACCTAAGGCAATCGCCCTGTGCTGTGACAGCAGTGATAGCCTTGTCGAAGGACGTGGCTTGGCTTGCAGCTACAATCAGCAGAAGAAGAGAGCGGACTCCAGCTGTGGTGAATCCAGGTTTACTGAGTCCCAGAGGAACCAACAACCTAAGAACGGTTTCAGGGAGGTTGCAACAGCTTATAAGAGGGGAAGGAGACAGGGGAGGAGTTGGTCCTAGGGCGAATAAAATTTCAGAGGGGAGCGAGATACAAAAGATTGACTAAAATGTAACACCACAACCCCTGACTTCATGGAACCGTAGATTCTAACGTGATTAGGAGTGACACAAATTTAACAGGTTTTATCACAGAGGGTAGTACCAGAGTAGATATGCTAGCTAGCCCTGCTTGGACAGCACCACAGCCAGACATACTTGCGCAAGCAAAGACATCACACAATTTTTTACAGCAAGGTGCTCGAGCTTTACAGCTGCAATTTCAGCTGTCAAGTACAGGGGCTCGTAATATTGTTAGCAGCTGTTCTGACTGCCAAGCCCATGCTGCACCACTGCAGATGGGGGTGAACCCCCATCGGTTGCATGCTTTGCAAATCTGACGTCACGCACATCACTGAATTCGGCTGTTTAAAATATGCACATGTCTCAATTGATACCTTTTAATCAGCAATGTGGGCCACAGTACACACGGGAGGAAAAGGTTGGAATGCCATCACACACTGGTGATCAGCTTTTGAAATTTTGGGCGTCTTTCACACCATCAAAACAGATTATGACCCTGCATGTACTTCACAGAAAACTAGACTAAACTAAATTTCTGCAGCTCTGGGGTGTGTCACGCCAAACCAGTATCCGCTATTTAGCAACTGAAGAAGCAGCAGTGGAAAGAGCACATGGAACTTTAAGTATACATTATACTTGATAAACAAAGGGGAAGTATGTGAGGTGAGACTCCGCAGAGCAGAATAGCTAAAGCTATATACACACTAAATCATTTATTTTAAATAATTTCTTATCACTGAAATCATCCTGTAATGTTCAGCTGCCCAAACCCAAGGTAATGATGAGAGACCCCCTCACCAATACGTGGGGGGTCCATGGGATCTTATTACTTGGGAGCAGGGATATGCATGCATTTCAATGGACAATAGGACATGTTGGATACCTGCCAGACGTATCCAGCCTGCACTATGTCTTACTTGGCATCATCCTCCTGATGACCCCTCAACAGACATCAAGAGCTGTATAACCAGAACGACTGATCACCTACCTCGTGGAAATCTAGAACTCTCAAAGTGACAATTAATACAAGGTCTTCACTTGTTGATGCATCATTTTTTCCTGTTTACAGACTGCTTTTTCTGTTTAAAGATTGTTTTTCTAGTAGTTGGGGTTTTCTCTAACAGTTCTGAGGGTTAAATGGTTTAAGGGCCAAATAGTTTGTTGTTTTTAGACATAAGTTGTAACTTTTAGCTTCTAAGAAAATAGCCTGCGACATGTTAGCCTGAAAGAATATTAGTAGTTCTTACCTAACAGCTCCTAGACATGAATGCTGCAGCTCCAGTGAGACATGCCCTCATGCAAATTAAACCCATTGTGCCTTCTGCCACCCAGTTTGCAAAGGGCCCTTAAGGATGGGTGACAGAGAGCAGGTTGCAGTTTTTAATAAAGAAAGAAAGGAAGAGATGTCATAGTATGACACAGTAAAAGCTAGCTTGTACTGGACAATTAATTTGTCTATAGATGAGAAACCCAGCTGGTTCCATAAACTGGCCCCTGAGTTGACGGACAGGAACCTCAGCCAATTACTTTCCATCCTAAGCTGCAGACGTCTCACTGGTCCAAGAGCTGGGTGGTATTAAAAGATCAGGGCAGTGAGCTATCCAGTCAAATCCCCTTTATAAAGAGGGGTTGAGCCAATAAACACTCTCTAGTTCATGTTGCCACATGAACATTGGGATGTGTCGTCATCTCTGTCTCCAAGCCAGCCCCCACTGTATTACAGTCCAGAACCTAAATATGTTCCATTTGTAAGAATATGGCCATCAGCTGTATGTTTAATGACTTTTAATTGTCCTTATTTAAAAGCTCTCATTTTAGGGGGTTGTAAGTGAGGAATGGAGAACTAAGCATTCAGGAAGAACAAACAGGGCAGATCTAAGTCCAAACTATATTGTCCATAGAAAATAAACATTAATAGTATCTATGTGATGATAAAAGCAAAGAACAACGTTTTAGAATGTCTGCTGCAGGCCACTATATGAGAAAATATTAATTATTAATTAATTAATTTAAAGGTGGAAGCCTGATAACTATGACAAAGTATGGAAGCACAGTGAGTGGTTTTCATAATGAAACTTATTTACATATTTGTTGGGAAACACAGATGTGAATAGGCGAGCAGCAGTTTTGTATGTGTTCTCTGGAGCAAAAGAAAGATGGAGAAAAAGATTGAGGGAAGACTTTCTCCAAGTGTGATTTTTCTCAGCAGTTATTACGTCAAAAGCAACAAATGAGTCTAGATTGACTAATTAAAATTAAACCTTAGAACAGGAGAATGTCTAGGAAGGATCTCAAGAGACATTAATCTAACAGGAAAAGGGAAAAAAACAAAGAAGAAAAAAGACAGTCATTCCTTAAAAGAGGTTGGCAGGTGTTAAAAAAAGTCTCTCTATTCAGTATTAAATGTAAATTTTCCTAAGGCAAAAGAAGATAGAAAGTGTAGCAAATTTCCCCAGTAAGCTGTTTAGTCTCCTCACACTCAAGTAGGAAGCACCAAGAGGGTAGCAAAAATGGTAAATATTTAAGGACAGGCAGAAAAAAAACCAAGAAGAACACAGGCCCCAGATTAGAAAGGTCAAGCCTCAAAATGAGATACAACTAGCAGGGAACATAAAGGGCAAGAACAAACCATATTACAATTAGATTAGGAGGAAACCCAAGCAAAGAATCAGTCCATGCCATATAGATACTGGAGGCTAATGACAAACAATGTCAAGAAGTCTGACATGTTTAATGCCCTCTTTTGTTTCAGTTTTCACTGGAAAGGTTAACTTTAATCAGACAATTAATTATCAATGACAGAAGGCAGTAAGAAGGAAAACAGAACTGGAAAGATTTTCACTGTTCTCCACCTACTTGTGTCTAATGAAATTCTCCCCAAATTCTGTGGAATAATGCCTGTGGCCACTTCTGATTACCTTTGAGGCTGGCTAGGAACCCGAAAACTGGGAAAAGGCAATGAAGTGAAATAAAATAAAGGAAAATAAGGGAGGAAAAAAGAATGTTTGGTCATAAATTAAATTCAGTTACCTAACTCAGATGGTCTAAGATTTCTGCCTGATATAATATCCCTCTCCACTGATAAGACAAGGAAGATAGGTCTGCCCAAACATACCTCATTTGTAATGTAGATCAAATTAACAGTGCATATTTTGAGAAAAAAAACTAAAGTGGATTAGGAATTATAGATTACTAACCTTAATTTTTTATGGTCTCACATGATTTTCTGGAAGATGAGAAAGAATATTCTAGAGTAGGGTACTAAACTCTGGGCTTACAGTTGTCTATGTAACTGAAATTACAATTTCAATATGAACAAAGAGGGACTAAGTTTCTGCAGCAGTCAATGCAAAGTCTAGCATTGTTCAAGGCTTTCATTAGTAGCTATGATCACAAAATATAAACTACAGTATAAGATAACTGTATTCAGTTATCGCTAGATTCAAAAAATCTATAGTGTTTAGGTTTGTTGGGTTTTTTAGAGTACAAGGATAAATAGAGTAAGGATTCACTACGGATAGGTTCTCAATCCAGACCTATCTTAATTTTTTTATAACAAAATGGACAATAAAGTATGGTATTCCCATATTACCCAGCAGATATATTACTACTGGATATAACTACTTGCAGAACAAGCTGATTTTATAATCATCTTGAAAAATTAAAAAATAATAGTCTGCAATAACTACATTTACATATTTTTATGAGCGCTAATTAAATTAATTGAGCATAGCTTGGTCTCAGGTTCTTCAAAAGCTAACCTGGAAATTAGAGGGCATCAAGCCTGAACATGAGCAACAGCTGTGCTATTGTTTAATGGAGAAAAAACCCTAAACTAATTTAATATAGAATTTTCATATGAAAGCTGCAAAAACATGCATGAAATGTATGAAGTACTGTTTGGGTTCTATGGCAACTGAGTGTAGTGAGGGCTCATTTGGTATGTACCTCTTGATTCTGGCATTACACTTCAGGATGGGTATAAACCAGCCAGAAGGAGATGAGCACGAACTAGAAATACAACCAAAACACAAATTTGCATAATCTATACAAAGTACTTTGAGAGGAGGAAGGCCAGGACATCCTAGGAAGTAGTAGAGAAAGTGAAGACTGAAAGATGACTTAGCATTCTCCCACTTGTGTTTTCCCTGTTAATGCTGAAATGAGTCTCAGCAATCAGTCTGCTTCATTTTGGTTTCTGCACTCTATTCTTAGCACTCTAAACACATGAGGGAGTCTTCAAGAAGAGTACTTAAAACTTTTGCAATAACTGGAAAACATTTGACTGAAGAAGTTTGCTGTGATAGTTAAAAGATTTTCCAATTTCCAAAAAGAAAAAATAGGATTCTGTGACATCTCTCCCAAAATCATTAGTTGGGGTAAGAATGTTCTGTGTCTTTTTCCTTGGATAAAAGTGGTCCATCCTCTCACTAATTTTATTAGCAGGTAGAATTTTCTATCTTATACATAACATTTTATGCTAATTACAGCACAGAAAGAACAAGACAGCAGGGATTTTTACCTGAACAGTAGAAGTGTCTCTGTTTATTTCTTAGTTTGTCACCTGAAATACTTTGGGTTATTAGAGGATAGAAGCAGAAAATTCTGGATAGTCAACTCCTTGAGAAATTTTTCTTTTTATTCACAGTGTGCTTCCATGGGCAATTTCCTGACTTCCACAGCAAGTGTAAGGTTTATGAGCAGATGATGTAGGAGGGAAAGGATGCCAACCAGAGAGTATGTGGATAGGCTTGAGAGGGGAGCACCAACCTCATGAAGTTCAATGAGTCCAAGTGGAAGATCCCACCATTGGATCATGGCAATCCCAGAAATGAGCAGAGTGGGAGAAGAAGACATTTAAAACAGTCCTGAAGAGAAGGACTTAGGGTTTCTTGTGGGTGAAAAGCTGGACATGAGCTGTCCACGCACTGTCCACTCCCGGCCCAGAAAACTGCGTCCTGGGCTACATGCATAGCACCATGGGGAGCAGTTGAGGAAGGGGATTCTGCCCTTCTGCTTGGCTCTCATGAGGCTCCTTCTGGAGCATTGTGTCCAGTGTGATGGGGGTCACAAGGGTGTTTGGGTGAAGGAAGAGATGAGATCCTTGACTTCATGATCAGAAGGCTTGATTTATTATTTTACAATATATACATATACTATACTATACTAAAGGGAAAAAGAAAGGAGAGTTTCCAGAGGCTGCTAGCTACCTAATCTAAGAACAGAAAAATAAAGAAAGAATAACAAACCTCGCTCTCCCGGACTGTCTCCAAGACAGCTCAGTCCTGGATTGGCCACCAACTCCAAACATCCAAACTGGGCCAATCCACACAGACCTGTTGCATTCCGCAGCAGCAGATAACCTATTGTTTATGTCTATCTCTGAGGCCACAGATTCTCAGAAGGAAAAATCCTAAGGAAAGGATTTTTCACAAAGAGAATGTCTGCGACAGTCCAGCTCTGGTTTTTTCCAGCATAAGAAAAATGTAGACCTGTGAGAGCAGGTCTAGGGCCATGAAATTGGTGACAGGGATGGAATAATCTCACATAATGAGAGACTGAGAGAGTTGGGTTTGTTCAGCCTGGCAAGAGAAGGTTGTGGGGAGATCCCATCCTGGCCTTCATGTAGTATTATAAAAGAGAGTGAAAACAACTTTTTAAATTGGCAGGTCATGATAGGACAAAGAGAAATGGTTGTAAGCTGGAAGATGAGATATTTAGATTAGATATTAGAGTGAAATTCTTTACTGTGAGGATGGTGAATCATGTAACATATTGCCCAGGGAGGCTGTCACAGCCCCAGGTCTTCAAGGCTTGGTCAGATGGGGAATTGCACAACCTCATCTAGTGGAAGTCTCCTCCCCATGGGAGGGGTTGGACCTTGATGCTCTTTGATGTCCATTGCAATGCAAGCCTTTCATTAATTCGATTTTATAAACCACAGTAAGAGAGAGGTGTCATGCAAGGCAACCTGAAAGTGAAAGAGGGGCCACAATTTTCACACATCTTTAAAAAAAAAAAATTTTAAATTATTTAGAAATAGTTAAACCAACACCAGAATATCTGAGCACTATAATTTCATTAATTTGTGCAGAAAATAAATACTTTATGATAAAATATATTTTGCCCTCAAAATAAGCAAAGAATTACCTATAAGTTGATACAAATTAATTACATCATGCAGAATTAGAGTTGCTTTTTGAAAGATTAGTTTCCATTTTTCTGAAAGCACTAGATATATTCCCTGACCTTTTGGGTAATCTATCATAGCTCAAAATGAAATATAACACAAGAAGCAATATCTTGGGTTTGTCCTATTATATGAGTCATTTCACATTTAATTTTTTCTTTCTTTTTGACTGTTGCTTACGGGAGAACTGTACAGAGTATGCTTCAGCCCATAGTCCAAAATCAGTCCATGAGAACTCTGTGACATAGACCGTGTTTCAGATTTTTGCTGTTTGGAAGTTCCTCCACTGAAGTGAACAAGCCCTCTATCAGATGGAGATTTGATGCATGTTCTTCTTCTAAAAGTGTCAGTAGCTGGGCTTTCAATATAAATTTTGTGCAGCTCCATCTGGGATAGCATGCCTTCTATGACACCAGGAAATGTATCATGTTGGTATAATTTAAAGATAAAAATGCATCAGCTAATTTTCCATATGGGGTTTCCCCCAGTAGAATTAACATGAATAATATACAAGATAATATATACACATACAGATAATCTACAGAAATACAATCACTTGTAATATGTAAAAGAAAAAGACAATTAAAAAAGCAAACAGGGCTCCTTGCCTTGATGCCTATTTGTCCATATTTCACTCAGAATGCTTTGTTAACATAAAACAAACTTTAATGTTTGCAAATATTTTTCTTTGCAGGCTTCTGCAGTCAAATGATATCAAATCATTAGTGAACTCAAAGACTGTGTTTCAAAGCCCTGTAAGAAAATTGGCCACTAAAGAACTTAATGTCTGGCAGATGCTCAAGACTAATGATATGCTCCCCACTACAATTAAATTCCAACATACTCACAACTAGAAATGGGCTACAACAAAATTATATTCTAATGTGTGCCAGCTACAGAAATAGCTCAAACAACTTAACAGATGCAAAGCATTTTTTGTGTTTTAGCTTTTGGTTTTAAAGCATCTTATAAATAATTTGATACCAGACTGCAACTTCCATTTCTTGACTCAGGAACATGTAGCTACTAATGGCTCTGTCCAATCAAAATGGTGATCTTAAGACTCTATGAACTCTTTGTTGCACAGTTCTTCAAAACAGTGAAGAAAATGTGAACAAAATTATTCCAGAAAAAAACCACAAGATCAAGAAATTTTCCAGCATAAGAAAGCAGAAGAAAGAATGTCTACTAAACTCTTTAACTGAATTCTGTCATGAAATCTTATCTATAGTCACAACCCAGAGAATACAAGTAGATCATCCAGCATTTCATCCTGGAATGCTCCCATTGCTGCCAAGAAGCATTGGGGTTAAGTGAAAGGCAGTAAAGAAAGATAACAGAAGATTGCACAGAATGGATACAAAAGTAATTTTGTTGTGTATTTTCCATATATTGATCACATAAAATGGCTAACATATAGAAAATAATAAAAAGTTGCATAATCCATTTAGATGCAGGTCCACTCTAATGGCATTCCTCAGCTATGGCTGCTTTACACACAAATCCAGTCTCATTTATGCTTATCCCCACTGAAACAGCCTTCATTTTTTTAACAAATATGCCTGGTTTGCTGCATCTTTGACATTCTCAGCAAAGTGACTGAGATAAGTTTGACAACAATTAGAATTGTTGATGCTGAGTTCATCCTGGGTACAATTTCCATGCACCAGTGAAAATGCAGACCTAGCTTTTCTGTGCCCATTTTAGCCTACCACATTTTAGATCTGACCTGTGGTCTCAGCCAGATACCTACTTGTAATAAATTACTGGACTTGAAAGCTGAGTCATACTTCATTTGAAAAAGGAACGATTTCAGACTATGCAATTTTGTATCAACCTATAACCCTCATGTCATTGTAATTTCCCAATGTAAATGTATGACTGGACTGTTTTCAACTACACTCAGAGCATAAATTGCTAGAACACCTGAAAAAAAAGCTGTAGCAAAGGATGTCAAAGTTTTTGTGTGTATTTTTAGTTTTATTTGGTAATAGACCGCATATACAAACTTAATATAAAACCAAAATTGTCCTCCTATATCTGGTTCGTAATTAAAAATTATACAAATTCTGTCTGAGTTAAAGTTTCTCTCATATATATGAAGTTATATAGAAAACACATTTACAGTAAAACACTTTTGGTATGTGAAGTTGTTTTTATAGAGAAAGAAATAAACACTGGAACCTATTTTTAGGTTTTTCCTCAACTGTTTTTACGCTTAAAATAGGGCAAGATGCAGATAATTTTCCTACTAGAATACTGTAATACCAATAGTAATCATTTGCTGACAAAGTTATGCATGTTGATATCAGAATAACAGGTAAACTATAGAAAATAATGCATGCAGCAATCAAATATTTGAAGACAAGTATTTGCTTCCATCCCAAGAAAATGATTTAATAAAAATATATATAAAATGCAAGGTGACTTGCTCTGATACTTATTTCTACCACACACAAAGAGAGCAAAGCTAGTATTTTGATGTGTCTTGTGTGTCTGCAGTAGCAGATTCATGGGCTTGTGAGAATTGGAGACACATAAAATGATCCCTATTCATTAGCATACTCTAGTCACCTGTAAACCTGTAAATTAGTTAATTCCTTGCTTCTACTCTGGGAAAATTGTAAGGGAAGTGGAGAAGCAAAGAAAAACAAAACAGAACAAAACAAACAAAGATAAAAAGCCCAGCATAGCATACCTATTACCTCTGCACATCTCCTCACTGTCACACCAAACTAGAGCAAAATACCCAAGAACAAAGCTATGCAATCCCATGAAAAACATATCTGCTTTGAGAAGACCTACGAGACACTGTACAACTTTTATGCAAAACTTTTTCTGGTAGTCCTAATGAGCAGAAAGACAATGCAAATTTTGTTCCATATTGTGTAAGGCCAGCCAAGGTATAAGACCACAGCAGATACCACATAGAATCTGAGCATCCCACACCAACTAAACAACATAGTGTGAGGGTTTTTAATATTTTCTGAGTAAAAACAATGAATATAATGCTCATAAATAGTAAGGTTAAAATTCATGCAAGTGTCACAGATCTTTTGATAAAGCATGCCTAAAGAAATAAATGATTGTTTGCAGGAAGAGTTAATGAATGCATGTTTTAAATAGCGATAAATAAAGGAGAATATTGTCAATTTGAATTAGTCAGTTTACTTGAATCACAGCATTGACAGTATTAAATCATTAAAGGAATCAAACACAGTATACTGAAAGTCATGCTTCAATAATATGCATTATTGAGAAAAATATTTTGATGCTGCCATCCAGAGCAAAGCTTGACCTCCTGAGACATAACCGTTGGTTAAGACAACAATAATATAAAATGAAACTATTTAAAATCTATTAAAGTATTCAGTTATTTAGAATATCTAGGTCAAGAAAATTGACAACATATGCTAATAAGGTTGGTTTTGTGATTAAACAATTCCACAAGGATTTGAGGAGAGATTGCCTACACAGCCTGTAAAAACAGAGCCTTTGTTAAAATATACATGCTCACAGACACATATCACCTTTTGCTTCAAGCATGCATAAATTATTTTTCTCTCTAGTGAAACCCTTTCTCTCTCCCACTTTTTGAGATTTTATATTTATGCCATCATATAATCTCATTCTCACTTTGACTCGCTTCATCTGACAAAATGTTCACAAGTATGGTGAGAATTGTTGGTCTTCAACCTGTGGCCAGATCCACTTCAGGCAATGTGAAACTCAAAAATAAAGTTTTCAATTTACAGATCTAATTTTTAATGGAATCCAGAGATCTAAGCTACACTGATTATATTTTCTACCTAAATGACAAAAAAAAAGTGAGAAGCTGACATTATAATTAAAGATTTCATCTCCAAGCAATATAAAAATTTATTGTGATGCCTAAATTTTACCAAAATTCTATCCTAAATATTGCAGTGGATTGAGACCAGATGATAGCCAATCATTTTTCCTTTCACTCATGTCCCCTTCCCCCAGAGGATAAAGGGGAAAAATACAAAGAAAACAAATAAAACTATCAGTCAAAATAATGACCATTTGATAAGGAGGGTAAAAGTCATGCAAGCAAGTAGAGCCAAATAGAGAAATTCACTACTTTCCATTGACAGCAAGATGTTCACCCACTTCCAGGAGAGCAGCACCTCAGCACACAAAATAGGAAAGAAAACACCAATAGCCCACTTTCTTCACCTTTATTGTTCGGGCACGATGCAGAATTGTATGGAATGCTCCTTTGGTCAGCTTGTGTCAGCTGTCCTGACTGTGCCCTGTCTCAGCCACTTCTCGCATCCACCTGTCCCTGTTTGAGCTGAACAGAGGAAAGAAACCTTGACATTAAGCACTTCAGCAGTAGCCAAATACTGGCAATCAACACTGCTTCAGCCACAAATGCAAAGCACAGCACCCTACAATCTACCATGAAGAAAGCTAACTTTGCATCTTCACCCCAAACAGACAGAATAAAGTAAAAAAAAAATAGAAACAAATCTTCTACAGATAAAAACTGCTTAGATTTGAAAACCCCTACATGCCATATCCAGATAAATTCAACTCTTCTCTATGCTCAATTCTGTCAGCTTTGCCAGTCCGGGTCTTAAAAATAAGGTGCTCTCTTCTTTGAGGTCCTTCCTCTAGGAAATATTTACAAAGCATTTTGGTCAGAAGAGCATAGATTGGCACAGAATTTGCGGGTCCCTGTATTCAGTCTCCTCCTATGACAGGCAGGTACTAGTCTCTATCACAAAGCATCAATATCATGTCACATCACTCCTCCTGGAAATCTTTTCTAAAAACTCTGCTTTACCGTGACAAAAATTAGGATTAAGTCTGTTATACTTGTAGAGCGGTACATAGGCCAGTGTATGCACATAGAAGTTCTTAACAGTCCATGAAAACATCACACAAATTTGAGCAGAGGGTCAGCGAATTATTTTAGAGGAGGTAAAGAGATTATATTTCTGCCCCAGGCAGGCCCTAAGAGTACAGGACTATCTCACCTGGGGGAAATGCATCCTACAGCTTCATGTTCTATTCTTTCTCTCACCCAGTGAAATTTGTGTTCCTTTCTTTAGAGAAGTGCATTTTTGTCTGAAATAAGGAACTTGTGAGGGAATTTAAGTGTCCCTTTGTAATCAGCAATGTTTATTTGTGAGCTGTGGGTAGGACAAAGGACCTGTTAAGATACTGCTAAGGTGGGTCGAACTTTACACCTAAATATTTCCCTGTGCCCAAGGGCCAATTGTCTTTTTATGCAGTAAAACCAACAGGCAAAACCTGGAAAAAGCGGGACAGAAGAATATTTTTTTGTGGAAGAGGACTTAGTGATACTACCAACAACAATAATAGTCACAAACATTAATTTAAAGCCAAGTGTTGAAGGTCAAATGTTTGAGGTGCAGTTTTGTACCTGAGACAAAGATGAGACCATCTCATCTTGCTGTTTTGAAAACAGATATTATTATATTGATTTAGATAGAAGTTGCTATGGAACACACAAGGTATGTGAACAAAAAGTGAGACACTAGAAGCCACACTTATCAGATGATGAAAAAAGAATTTAGAAAAGTGCTGAAAATGCCCCAAAGGGCAAACTTAGATCCATTAATCAGCTTTGAAAACAGTCCAGAAAGGAAACAGAGAGGATAAAATTGGAGAAAGTTCTTTGAAAAATAAACACAGAGATGTAGAAAAAACAAAAATAGGGGGAAAAATAGTAGTTCTGGAAACACATATGTACCCTTCTGTGATTACCTGAGTACGTTCCTCTGGAATCTAGAACAAGTACACAAATCACAATGCCATTCCTCAAAAATTTTCAGAGCTGCAGGAACTGCAAGTCACTGGGATCTGTGTGTTAAATACCTGGAGAGCTGAGCAGTACTGAAGATGACAATAGTAAGGGAAGGAAAAGCAAACCAACCAACAAACAAACAAAACCAGCAACCCTTTAACTCCTTTCAAATGCTCTAAAATGAGAAGAAAACATTTTTCTTAATGTCTCTGTGTCTCTGCTCGTCATTCATAAATGGAAAAATCTTTCAGAAGAAATAGAAGCCAAAATACACAAAAATACTTGTGAAGTCTTCTGTTAATTTAATAATTAACACTGTAGAAAAGAGTGAGGTAAAAACTGTGACTAGAAAGCAGAATCTGGAGAACATGTAGTTTTGCATCACACTTGTGGATAAAATGTTGTGTGACCATTGAGTGACATCACACACCATTTGCCCAGAAAAAGTCATAGGTCCAACAGCAATATTTAACATAACATGAAACTTCTCCATCATGTAAATGTATTAGCATGATACTATTTTCATGCTATTCCTAGTTTTTCAGCATTTGACTTTGAAACTTTAACACTCTTCTTTTAATATTATTTTTTTCATGGAGAAATATATTTCTGTCAGGCCATCTTATTAAAGTAGTTATAACCAAAGAAATACATTTCAGCCTCTCTATACACTTTATCTACATAGACTTTGCTTAATCTTCCTGAGAGCTCAGTTTCAAATATGTATTACAAACCTGCTTTCATGAATGGATGTGTTAATAATAATAATACAGCCATTTGTATTCAAACTCCAGCTATCTCACCTTTGGGGACCCTTTGTCTCAGAGATTTGATTCATTATTAGTATAGCTAACAAGGTTCCAGTTTCTCAATATCAGTCTCCTATTTAGTTCCAATTTGTCATATCACAACCTTTGCTTAACCTCAGCTGCAGAGAAGTCTTCCTGATTCTATTCAAGACAGCAAAGTTACATTAACTCCACAATGAAGATTTAGATCAATGAAAATATGATGTTAAGAAGTCATTTTCATACTAAGAGTTTTATATGCTTTTAGTACCAGCACTTCAGTATGTCCCCAGAATTAAAAAAACAACATTTGTTCATCACTTTGCTGCATATAAAACAATTTGAAAGATTTTGTAAGCATAACTTATCATGAACATCTAAACCACATCTAATTTCTTCAACTAATCACATATTAATTTATCCTATAAAATCCCCCTTAAGTGGAATTAAAAGAACATGACTACACTTAGCTATTTTCCTTAAGTATGTGATTTTCCTTCTCCATTTATACCTTTTTTTTTTCTCCAGGTTTTTGACTTCTTATTTTTGTATGGACACTTTCAAATTATCTGTGTTGCCCACCATCAAAGATTGTCTATCACCAACATTCCAGTCATCAATACATACTAATTGTTTCTATTTTCCTGCCTTCAACCCCTTACGTACCTAACTGGACTGCCCAGAGCTAGAAAGAAATAAGAAGCTGAAAATTAAATACATAAATAAGTGCCTATAATAAAATCTATTCTTCTTTGAATAGTAAATATAATCTCTAATCTCCTGAATAAATAATCACCAGTTTATGGATCAAAAAATTGCTAACACTATCTTAATCCTGTTAAATTAACAGACTATCTCCATGGTTTTTTCCCAGTAATAAAGGGTGGAAAAGCAATGCTTTGGAAGAAAAATCAAAGTGGATGGATTTTTTTCCTGTGATTTGAAGCAGACTGAGGTAGGTTGACTTATAAACTGGAATGCTTTTATCAATTCTTGGAGGTTTCACTTCACCTTTCTTACCTCCATCAACAAAATTCTTTGTTTAACTGTTTTTTTCCCAAAAGATGCAGAAAAATATTTTTAAGTGTCTTGCAAACAGTCTAGGTGTAAGAATTTGTGTCATTCTTTTCAGTGAAATATTACTGGCTTTATACAGTTTTCAATGTCTACAGAAGACATGATGAAAGTCACAATTAAAGTGATTCCATTAAACATCTCCAGCCCATTAAGTTGTTCAATTTTGCATTAAAATCATTAGTATCTTAAATGTAGCAAAAAAGATGAAGACAGTTGTAAATATAAAATAGACACATGGGTTTTTTTACCAAAAATAAATATCCACATGCACATACTGAATATGAAAATTTGTATGTGTAAAGCTACTCCTTTACCTTATATGTTTCCCTCTTATTATAGGTTCACCCAAGTTTCCAACTTTCTTTATAAAAAATTATTGCTACAGGTTATGTTTACTAGTTGTATCTTTTCACTATAGTGCTATCACAGTTTGAGGTTTGGCCTAGGTCTAGTAACTTACCTTCCAAAGTTACTTGAAATTAATCATGCTAGATCAGCTAAGTGCTGACCCTAGTTTGAACCTGCTTACATCTAAGAACTGTAACTTGTGACCGTGAGAGGATGTAAGCGTAGAAATATAAAATTATAGAACAGCCTGAGTTGGAAGGGACCTTAAAGACTGCACAGTTCCAACCCCCCTGCTGTGGGTGAGGACACCATTGCACAGGTTACTCAAGGCTGCATCCTGCCTTGGACACTTACAGGGATCCATCCACAGCTTCTCTGGCCAGCCTGTGCCAGTGCCTCACCAGCCACTGTTGAAGATTGCATGCAAGATGTTTTCCATTACCATCTGTATGGCTGATTACCTTGTCAAGTGGGCAGTTTGCCTGATCTCTCTCTTTGAGTGACCACATTCACACCTCCCTCGGGAGGGGACCTCTGCTGATAACAGACTATTGAATATCAGCGCATGACTGATAAGAACTATAACATCCCATTGTGAGATGCTCTGCCCAGAGGGAGGAGCCAAGCATTGCTACCCCGATACACTCTGACATTCTGGAACTCCAGCATGGCTTTTCTCCACGGGATTCCCCAGAGGAACAGCAGCTGCCTCTTCCTCCACTGGATCTCCAGAAGAAGAATACATCCTTCTC
Source organism: Camarhynchus parvulus (assembly GCF_901933205.1). Taxonomy (NCBI): domain Eukaryota; kingdom Metazoa; phylum Chordata; class Aves; order Passeriformes; family Thraupidae; genus Camarhynchus; species Camarhynchus parvulus. Next base: position 2,539,610 of record NC_044601.1, on the reverse strand, counting down.
TACAGATCCTCCTTGCTCCAACAGAACCACACCTGATACTTCAGAGGACAGCAGCCACATTTTCAATCGGACTACCACCAACACCTTGGCCGACAGGGTGTCAGGTTGGGTTCTGACTCTGATAGTGTTGTTCTAGTGGACTGCATTGTTTATTTTTTTTTTCTCTATTAAAGAACTGTTATTTCCTGCTCCCGTATCTTTGCCTGAGAGCCCCTTAATTTAAAATTATAGCAATTTGGAGGGGTGGGGAGGGTTTACATTCTCCATTTCAGGGGAGGCTCCTGCCTTCCTTAGCAGACTCCTGTCTTTCCAAACCAAGACGCCCACAAAGCAAAGATCCTCTTCCTGATCTGAACCTACTCTCAGTTTTCAGGCTTTCCCCCTTGTCCTGTCTCTGCATGCCACTATAAACAGTCTCTTTCCATCTTTCTTATGCTCTCTGGGCTGGCAGTGCCCATGGTTGGCTCCTGTCCAGCTCTCACCCACAGCACCCCCAAGTCCTTCTGGGCAGGGCTGCTCTCCATCTGTTCATACCCAGCCTGGGCTGGCACCAGGGATTGCCCTGACCCAGGGGCAGCACCAAGACTTGACCTTGTTAAGAGAGGCCTTGGCCTTCACAATTTCTACTGCTGGTAGCAGCCAAACAGCCTCCACTGCAAATCCAAAATCTGATTATTTTGTGTATTTTTCAAGCACATAACAAAAACTGGCCTCAAACTTACTAAAATTATCAATTGAAATACATTGTTTACCTACTAAAATGAATATACAATCTGTAAAAAGTGCCTTTCTACCATGAAAAATTATAGCAATTGTACAAAGAATGAACTGGCTATACACAGGACTGGCAATATAAGTTGTTCTCCTGTGAGCTCTCTAAATTCCCTGACCAATCACACATCACACAATTAAACTGCAAACAATTACTTTTTATATTAATTTTGTCAATCAAGTCCTGTAAAGCATTAGAAAGAAAAAACTATATGTCAAATTTGCCATGCTCTCATTGACAAAGAGTCCAACATCATTCCATTATCTTCAGTGAAACAACACCACACAAAGTCTGGCCTCAGAATGATGCCCAGAACCCTTGAACACTAACAGAAATTGCACTAAGGAACTTTTAATTTATATTATAAACTTTTTATAAATGATGCAGTGCTTGTTTCTTCAAGTAATTATTTCAGCAGATATGTACTTTTGTCCTTTTCTACCTCCAGAAACAAATTCAAAATTTTGGCATTGCACTCTGCTTCGCACCTTGGTCCCGTAAAGTGTCAGAGGAATTCTTCAGAGCAACTGAGGCTAGTTGGTTACAGAGACTGAAAGAAGCTATATCTCATTTTTGTTTGTTTATTACTTCTTATAAAAATGTAGAGGTATACAGTAGTTGAAATTAAAAGTAAAGGGTTGAACCTTCTTCTTTTCTCCAAAGAAAAATACAGTTAAGGAAACTGCTTAAAGAGGTACAAATGCAGGGTCTGTACAAGTATTTTTAAAAGAGAATGAATACCAGCTGGATTGCCTACATAGTCAGGAGAGTGTGTGTACATACAGCCCACCTAGGAAATCAGGGCCAAACATTGTACCTAGGGATAAAATCACTATGTTTTAAAAAGGTAAGCATATCATAGGAAGAATTTTCAGAGGTAGCTTATTCCCCCTCTTTGCTCTCAGGCATTGTACCTAGATGATCCTGACAGACTGTCATCTATCGTGCCATCATATTTCCTTGAACAAAGAAGAATATACATTATTCATTGCACAGTAATATAAGAAGGGACTTATATACTCCAGCCAGTGAATTCTCACCAAACTCTGTTTCTCCAAATTCAGCACTTCTTCGAGGCAACCCATTAGCTGTCTGCCTGTTTTGAAACACTGCCGGTTTTTGTGCTGATAGGCTACTCTCATGACCTAATTTTCAATTCAGAAGCTCACTTTCTCCATTTATGCATGTTAAATACAAGCAATAAAGTTTGTTTTTAATGCAACTCACTATTAATGAATCTCAAATAACCTGTAGTATGTCAATGGGATATTGCTTCAGTCTTTGCCTCAGTAGTCTTCTTTCTTTGACAAGTTATCATGTAACTGCAAGCTCTTTCTCAGTGCACAAATTACTTTTTCTTGTAAACATAAACATGGATAGAGTTTGTCAAAAATTTTCAGCAAACTATGAAAATTATCTCAAAAACAAGCATGCATGAAAACATTATGAAAAAAAATAGTAAAATATTCTGAGAGGGGGACAGTTCTGATAATAAAATGAATGTATCAGAGCTAGATCCACACAGGAAAAGCAGAGAATTCTATATTTCTTTGCATGAGGTATGGATGATAATTTTAGTTGTCACCTCTAAGGCATTATTCAACCACTGGAAAAGAGAATACTCAAACAAGACAGGTTTTCATTTGCTGGGGTGTTTTGCCAAAGGAGTTTTATTGTTCATAAAAGGCAAAGGTAAGGGAAGATTGATTAGTAGTCTGGTCTAGGACTGTTTGTTCTGTAAAATGGAGTGCTTAAGAGTTAGTGGCTCTGCAGACTGTTGACATGTTTATACAAAGTAGATCAATGTCTGCATGGTATTTCCTGTCCTCCAGGAGTCTGTTGGTTAATGTCGGTGAGGTGGAATAGAAGTTCAAAAATCCAGCAAACAAGAAAACAGTCAAGCACAGATTTCTGGTATCTGGGCTGAGTGCTGAACTCATTCGTATAGAACCACATAACCCCTTATTTATTTTGCGCACCTTTGACTAAAATTTTATGAATCAATAATCAGACTAAATAAAATTTATTGTGTTGGATGAAAAGTAAGTGTTTTTAAGTTACAAAAAGTTGAGGGAAAGGAAGGAAAATGAAGAAAGAAAGAAGAAAGAAGAAGAAGGGAGGGAGAGAAAGAAGATTAACATGTTTATGTATTCCCTAAAAAAACCCAAAACTGAAGTACTGGACACCACTCAACTGGGAAAGAAAAAGGGGGGCAGGGAGAACCCCAGACAAACAGAACTTGTGAGAATTGTATATAGAAACGTTTTTTTTTCTTCAGACAAACAACAAGGACATATAATATGAAAATACAAACTGGGAATAGTGTCAGTGACAAGATACCAACAGAAAAACAACATGCACTTAAAAACTAGATTGGGAAATTGACAATTGGCTAAACTGCCCATGGGAGTTTCAGTTTCATCACCTCAATATAAATATTTTCCGAAGAAGCTGCTGCATAGTTACTCAATAGAACAGAGCTTCAGAAAGTAATGTGTGAGCATGTCACCAAGGGTTCCTATCTGCTTTTCAGTATCACAATTGCTCTTGCTGGGAATTCCTGGTCTTCCTGCATTTTATTGCCACTAAAGAAGAAATTGTACTGCTTATTTCTCACTGACAGAGAAATCAGATTGCAGAAAATTAAAAGAAAAAAAAAAATCCCAGAGAGATCTCTGGTGTAAAAACATCTGTGAGATGAGCAACATTACGAGCCAGAGAGACTTGGTAACTAAATGTCACCAGGCAAATCAGCAATAGATGAGATTGTTTTCTGAATTTGAATCTGTCTGATGCCAGTTTACAAAGTAGATATGTGGTGGGGGATGGGGATAGAATATTCTGAATTTTTTAGTAAACTGTTAACAAACTTTGTGAAAACTGGTCCTTTGTAAGCTTTAAAGTGAGGAATTGGACATAAAGATGTTTCTTATGTGAAATGGTTTTAAATTATTTTGCTGTAAATATTTTTCAGCATCTAAAGAACATATAATGTCATATGATTAAAATATTTAACACCTTCATGAGTCCAAAGATACAATGAGTTACAGCACTTTACAGGTCCTACATGCACTATCTAGTTCGACCATTCTGAGGTGAAACTAATTATGATGAGAATACCATATCTCCTCTATTTAAGAATTGATATGGCTTATAGAGCATGAGGTGTGAGTGGAAAGAACGGACAGAACAATGGCTACCTGAAGTTAGTATTTCTATAAGAAACATATTTTTCACAAGCCTTCAGAACTCTGTTTTTCTTACTTTATTGAATGAAGAACAATCCCAAAGCAATATTTTCCTACTGTTTACTCATCCATCCCCAAAAAGCAGGTGAATTTTGATTATTCTGACCCTCCTCTGCCCACAACCCGTGTGAGGGCATGGCTTCCCCTCAGTGACTTCATACAAGGCAAGAATTGACCACACTTTTCAGCTGGTGGTTAGTCTGCAAGGCTGAAAACTCATAACTCCATTGCTGCTCTTCCCATCTCAGCAAAAGGTTTTCGGGAAAGATTAGTGCCCTAGAAGGGGATTTGAAATTGACACCTCTGAAACACAGACCAGACTTTGCAATGTTTACTTGGCATAGGCTTCAATAAAGTCAAAAGCCGGTTTACATCTGCTGAGTCTGACTTCAATATAACTAACACTATATGTAACAATTTCTTTTATTAAATATAAAATGTCTTTGCATGACCCCCAATGTTTCTTCCATGTTCTTCCCTCACAGTTTGCTACTACTTTTTGTGTTAACCTTTCAATTTAAAGTTGTATCACACAGGAGTATTCTATATTGGAGGGTGGTACTAAGTTATTTATTTGTATTCAGAAAGCATTTCTTCCTGCAATTTTCTCTTTCTGAGAAGAAAAATGAAAAGGGCACCAAAACAAAGTGATTAAATCTTTTTTACGATCCATATCTGGGCATAGCGTGTTTTGGAACACTGTCACGTTTTGTTATTGTTTCCATCATGGAAAACCTTTCTATCATTTCCCACAATTAACGACAAGATGCTTTAATCACATATGATCCCAATCATGTTGCTCTTCCAATCCTCTTTATCTTGCTGTGTCATTCTGATGTCTCCCTTTTCCTGGGGGTATGAAATGTGTGCTATTATTAGCTCATTAGGTCTTCTAGCCTCTGGCTCAGTGAGGAATGATTCACCATATTTCTTAGCCATTGACAGTTTCAATTCCTTAACCTCTAAATTTCCCTTGATATATGTGTTGCCCCATCTTATTTCAGCCTTACAGAATATCCCTTGGCACTACATTCTGAAGTCAGACCCATCATCCTGTACACAGCAAAACTAACAAAGGATAATTTTCCTTTTCTAGTCAAGCTTTTAATTCCACCAGTTTATTCTTTGTTCAATATAAATTCAGCTAACTGACTGAATTGCTTATTTAATATTTCCTCACACAATGAATAAGTTCTTTTCTGATGGTTCTCCTTCTATTTTGCAGTTTGGATTTTTGCATTTAGAGACTCCTTTTTGAGAGCTCATTAATAGTTTTAAAAAGGGACCTAGGAAAATATTGATTTCCCTACCTAGCTAAATGTCTTCTAATTTGCTGCTAACTGCTTAAGATCTCAAATGTTAGAACTTCCTTATGAATTTAAAACATTTTTATGCCTAAAATTTATGCACTACAAAATGAAAAGCCTGAGATAATTCCCCCTAATTCAGTTGGAAGACTGTATTTAACTCTAGCGTTATGAAGCCCAAGATTGTTGGCTGTCTTTTTCTTTGGATGGTTCATAATATTGTTCACACTGTACTCTCTAGTTGCCATAGAAATGGGCCCTTAGGTGAAAGATCTTTTGGTTAATTTTGGCTCCAATAACTGAAGTGCTAAAGCATATTCTAGCTCAGTCGGACAAATTCAGAAAAGTCTGCTTGCTCATTCTCAAAGTTATGTGCAAAAAAAATTGGTATTTTTATTTTAAAAAATATATATTTTCTAGGACCTTTTAGAAGTAAACTTCTCTTTCTTTATACTCTGTTCACATGTAGGAGCCTGCATGTGAAATGCTGGTTACTGGGTTCAAGCTGGCTATTTGGCCTCTCTGTGCAAAGCATTAACACTTGGCAAACACCCTACAGTGTAAGGGCAACTTTTGACCACAGTGTTCTGGAAAATGAGTTCCCAAGGCCTCAAACCTGCCAGCTGCCAAAAAAACCTGATGAGATTCTAGGCAATCTGTAGTTAGTAGCAGCATAGATTTTCAGCATATATTCATTTCACGCCAGAACCTAGCATTTAAGATTTTCAGCTCAGAAGTTAAAAATGTCAGCCTACTTATCTGTGTCTGTATAGACACATATACCATAATACTCTTTAGAGCCAACATTTCTATTCCATTCATGCTATTTTAGATAGAACCTCTGCAATTACACGTGTGCTTTTCTCTGTCTTTCCCAAGCCCTGTTTGTAGCACTGTCTCTATCAATACGCTGGAGACATTTCACAAAAGCAGTGTGCCAGTTTCTCTAAGTAGCATTGAAGGCAGGCTAGCAGGAGGGAATTTTTTTAATACACCTTTGAGGAGACTTTACCTAGAAAAAGACTAAGTTAAATTTAGGTTGTTAAAAATTAAAGCAATTAAAGTAGCACTAAAGTTGTTGTGTACTTCAGAAATGAATTTTTACAGAGGGAGTGAAAAGGTTTTTATACCAGTTAAGAGGGATTTTTTTTTTAATCCTTCTTTTAGCTCTGAACAGAAAGTGTTTTGGTTTTTTTGGGGTGGTTATTTTTTTGGGGGTTTTTTTTTGTTGGTTTTTTTGGTTTGTTTTTTTTTTTGGTGGAAAAAGGGCAAAATGAGCTATTCCTGCGGAGAATTTTTAATGCTACCTAAGACCTCCAGAAACTTTAATTGAAAAAGTAAATGGGAGAACCTGATGTTATATTAAAAAGTTTGGTTTTTGAATGGAAATTACTTGTCCCTATTTAGGCCCATACATTTTTTGAGCCACAAGAAAATCAATCTACCTCGTGTCCTTCCAAACAAAGGATACAAAAATATATCTGGTAATTTTTACCATCAAGTTTTAACTTCCTGTTACGTTTGAGCATATGAGTTAATTTTCCTTAACTGGTGGGGACCTCTATATTTTCAAGTAAGCCATTCGCCTAGTTGAATGCCCCTGCTGCTTTTTTTTTGACAAGGTGAAATAGTTTTCCATTACCAGATATGTATTCTCCATCTGCCTGTAGGACACTAATTTCTCAATTAAGCCAGATAGATTGATCTTCCACAGCCCATGACTGACTTGTCTTCTGGAATCTGGCATCGGGAATGGACATGGAGTTTTATTCATGTTTTTTGTAGTGTCATATTCAGATGTACTACTGTTTCTTACTAAATACTCAATTTTTACATTTTCACTTCTCTGAACTTTGTATCAGGACTTCAGTAACTCAACATGTCTTTAATTCTACTTCTGCCTCGTGGTTACAGCAATCCAGGTTAATGTCTCACACTTTGCAACAGCTTTTGTGCAATGATTTCAGTATAAGAAAACTTGTGTTACCATGCAACTCTATCCTTGTTTATCCTTTGGAATATTAACACCTTTCTCCACTTCCCTAGAACTTTCTCAGTGTTGCCTATAAAGCCATTGCCACAATTCTGAACATTTAGTGCTCCTCCTCTGAATCCTTTATCAATTTTCTGTTTAAATTTCATGATTTTGCTATTGGAGAGTGTTCAAGAAATCCTTATAATGTTTAAATTTGGGAAAAGTCCTTTTCACGTAGACATTATCTAGAAATATGATACTTGGCAAACACAAACCAGTAACTTCAGGGTGGCTCTACATCCAGACAAACAATTTCATATAGTTTCTGGTCTTATGCTGGTAACAGGATGAGAGAGGCAGAGAGGAAAGAAGGAGTGTATAATTTCTGTGAAGCTTGGTGTCATTAGAGGGCCCAGAGGATTTTCCCACCACTAAAATTGCTATTCCCAGGCAAAATTCCAACACTATTCCTTTCTCTCATCTTTGGATCCATCCAACCACTTCCCTAGGATTTCCATATTAGCCATTAAATAAGTCTGTGAACAAATCAAAATAGGGAAAACAAAATGTCTAGATTTGCCAGTGCTTAAAACACCCCTCAGTGGCACTGAGAAGCATAAAATGATATACAAATCTCTTTTTATTTTTTTACTTTTTGAGCCTTTGGAATTGATAAACCACCTCGGATTAACAGTCCAAAAGCTGATTGATCTCCTATGACCTACTGCTTAAGGCATAACAGTACATTTTTAAAGTGTTCATTTGAAAAAGAAACCTATAAAGTGCTAGACAAGATAAAGTTTCTTTAAGTATATGCAAGAAGCAACCAAACAGATTTTTTTTCTGTTATATATAATTTCTGATTTATTTTACTCCACGACATAACGCAGCACCTTGCAGTTTATCTTAACTCTGTAAAATCCTACACTTCCTTACAAAGCTTTCATAAAAGCTACTTTCCCTCCAATACTTTGCTAATCTACCTAGCATCTTAAGAAATAGAAAAGTTACATTAGCTGCAAGAGTTTAGTGTATCAGTTTACCTATGGCCTTTGAAGAGAGACATGAGGTAACTTATGTACATTAATCTCAAAGATTGTTTTATTTCATGGGTCTCCTCAAATCTTCCAATAGAAAAAGACATTATTAAGTTTATCTTGAAACTTCTTCACAGACAACTATCCTTCACTTTTTAGCTTGAATATTATTGTATCCTCTTTCTAGTATAGTTTGTGAGGATACTCACTAAAGATAATTCACAAGATTTTCTGTCAGATTTCTATTATTCCCTTCATTATGAAAGGAATCCTAATGTACTAAATTATATTTTTCCTAAGACATCAAGTTACTGGTCACAGCAGATGAAGTAGCATGCATGACTATGTGGAGTTTGGTTATTGACAGTATATGATAAATAGGTAGCTATGTGGTTACCTATCTATCAAATATTGTCAGTTTATTGCTAATTTAAAGAAAATGAGGACAATTCAGAGGGCCCGGAAGTTAAAATTTGTATCTGCTTAATAAATTAAAATTTGTATCTGCTTAATAAATTATAATTCCACAGGAAAATACTGTCCCTGTAAAAACTGAGGGATCAGGTATTTCTTAAATCAGACACACCTGCAGGGTTGACGCACTCCTCATAATGCATGATTATTGCAGAAATATCAGGCATTGTACCATAATCATCTATTTCACAGAGAGGGTTAATTCCAAAGGCAGAATAATTTTGCTTTTAGCATGAATGCATTTAAGTTGCAGCGGAGAATGAGACAGATATATCCCAGATGAGAAGGTTCATGCACAGCGGAGCTGAGTAAGTATCAGACAACAGTTAACCTACATTTACATTTTGAAGTCTTCGCTCATTGCATCCATCAGAAACTTTTAAACTTAGAAACTTCTGTCTTCCAGGGAAGAAAGATGATGGTCCAAAAAAAAAAAAAATACCCCGGAGCTGTTAAGTGAATACTTCTGCTAAATTCAAATTTATATCTCTGTGGTGAAGGTCTCTTTTGTGACTCAGACTTGCTCTCTTGTTACCTCTTGTTACATCAATATTGAATGGATATTATATGTGCAAAAATAGATGGCCACCCTCTGAGGGATATGCCAATGTAGTGTCACAGCACTGTGTGCTATATTAGTGATTAGCTTGTTAGTAGGAGAGAGGAAGTAAAATTGAGAAAAGATTTTCTGTTTTTGCTGTTTTGTATGGCATGAAATTTTTTCTCATTTCTGAGTTCGCAATGTGAAATCTGCACATTATCACACAGAGTCTTTATGGTCTACTAAGAGTGCAGTGGAGCATTTTTCAAAAATTAAAATATTAAAATCTTTGTGGTGAAAACTTGCTAAGGCAGAATTAGTAAGTAATATTATTGTACAAAGAAATAAATCCAAATAAATCCATATAGATCTGTGAAACTAATAAGTAGCATAATGTGTATTTCAGCAAATATTCATCAAAAGTGAAGCCTTTCTATGTGTCTTATACCCCTGAACTTTTAGTTTTTTATTTTAAATAAGCTAGAGAACACTGGAGCTATCTCAAACACTAATATTCATTACTTTGGCAGCTTAGTCAGGATAAATCATGAACAATTTGTTATCTAAAGAAGAATCTAGTATTGAAGATGGCTTCAAAGACAGTTCTGGGGAGAAAGCTTCTGGACCCACAGAAATCATTACAGTATGGCTTTAGATTTACTGCTCACATTATTAAAATGCAACAGGCCATTAATATCACAAGACAAATTTTGTGAACACAGGTGAATCAAAGAACCTTTTAGTCCATTTCCTGAGTTGTAAATAAGCACCTCCATATACAACTTCAGAAGTAAATGTAAAGTGCAGAGTATACATAACCTTAATTAGGTCACCCGGAACCTGTAACAGCTACCATCAGAGCTGTATAAATCAAAAATAACAGCTTGGCTAGGAAAGTGATCAACATCTAAAGAGAATGTCTTTGTTCCCTCAGGTGATACAATTAGATTTAGATATTTTCTGGTAGATCTTTGATGCAGCACAAACATAAAAACATAAAAATCTCACTTGGAATACTTTCTGGAAAAAATTTCTGACCAAGTAACTGTATCCTTTTCTTTTAGTGCATTAGAGCAGTCGGTGTTATTCCCCCTTTTCGCTGTCTACATCCTGTTGATAGGCAAAGATTTCAGCAGTATTAGACTAATGGTGCATCTTAAGATATCATGATGAACCTTAACTATTTTCTATTTAATTTAAGTAAGTAACTACTGAAGTAGTTAAGTTACTTTAATTAAAGATTTACAAGTGGTCTATCTTTAACCAATTTATGCTGTATTTCAGTTAAGGAGAGTAGCTGCTAAATTTGTTCCTTGGCAGTCAAGAGCATAGTTACACTGTTGGCTCTAGAGAAAGATTTTAAAGAAAATCTTTATATTCCAACTGCAATAAACTTCTTTTGCAGTATATTTGTATATGTTTGATCTCTAGTTTTTTCAAAACACTCCATAAGAATCCACTGCTAAAGTGACTGCATACATGGATCACGCCTTCAGCAAGTGCTTGTAAGGTGAGATGCTGTTTAACATTAAAAGAAAATATGAAGGCCATTTTATACACTGCAAGGTGGTTGTACAGATGATAAAAATTCATCTTATCCTTTATGTTAAGGTGTTGTAAAGCTTAATTATATTATCCTTACCAGCTACTCTGAGCTACTGAACTCATGAGCTGAGTTTAGGCAATATTTCTTTCTATTTTGACATTAAAGACAACAGGCCTAGTGATATTTTGCACATACAGGTAAAACTGCACAGGAGCATAACTTTCCGTCTGACCCTTATTTGTACAGGTTTCTGAGACAAAGAGCTAAATCTACCAGTTTAGTATTCTTGCATAAAATACCACAGTAATTTTCTCAACATGCAGATTTTCTCAAAAATCTGCATGTTGTACGGGTTTTGACACAATATAAAATTTCTTTTTGATTTGGAGAGTTTTGGTCATTGTTGTGAATTAACAAAAGTATTATAATATAATGGTTTCTGGCATTCACAAACACTTTATGAGAAATTTACAGTTTAGACTTTTCAAAGTCTGACTAAACAAGAATTCCTCATGTGATGCAGGTAACATGGGAGTTCATTTGCTATATTATATAGAGGCTTATTGTGTGTTGTATATCCTTTTTTTCCACTGAAGATGTGTAAATTGAAGCTCTCAGTCTTCACAAAATTGCGAAAGTGAATTACCTGAGGCCAGAGGGGTGGCCTCCAGTTACCTTCTCTCCTATTGCCACCAGCTGCTTGGACGCATGCTTGTGCATCAAGCAGAGTGGTCACAGCAGTGCCCCTACCTAAGGGACCACTCATTCACATCAGATCTTCCCCTACATTTTTGCTAAAGAAAGCTCAGAATATCAGAATGTCTCATAAAGACACATTCTGACAGCAAGTGCCTACAAATGGATTAAGCTGTTACCTAAAATCAGGCTGTAAAAGCAAGCCTGCTTAAAGGAAATGTCAAGCCACCCTGCCCAAAATTATGTTTTTCAATAGCTTTTTATTTCTGGCATACTCACTGGTACCTCCACTACTACAGGAATAAATAAATGAAAATAAAGGATGCTTTCTTGTCAGCAGCCAAATACTCCAGCTTAGATGGGAGGTTACCATTCTCAGGGGCAGGACAGGGCAACTTTCAAGGGAAACAAATGGTGTGATCCTGCCCAGGTCAGAAGTGACAACAGACAAGACAAGCCTCTTTCATATTGTGATGGTCTAATAGAGAATATTGTAGTCACCAAAGAGACCTTCACCACAGAAAAAATAAATTTGAATTTAGTAGAACCATTCACTGACAAACTCCAGGGAATTTATTTCTTGTACAATAACCTCATTAAAATACAGGCTGGCCTTATGTCAAGGTAGTTTACTATTATGAATTCTTGTTTACTAGGTAGTTTACTATTTTGATTGCTATTATGAATTCAGGTCTTCTCTTTCTCTTTTGGTTCTTAGCCATACTATTTAGGGAAAGCTGAAATGATAAAATACATGCTAGTAAAAATTACTCATTAGGTATAAAAACTACTGTGTATTTAGAAGACCAAAAACACAGAAAAAAAATTTCTTTGTTATCTGAATAACGTAGCTTTTATTGTCTCATATTCTCTTTATTCTTTCCTTTTGTTGACTGATCTACTAATTTCCTGATTAAAAGCTCAATAACAGACCTTCATTTGTATTGACTTCTCTAGAATGTTTATGCCACCTTTACACCTTTACACCTTTACACAAAAGAGCAGTCCGACTGGCAGCTCCATGGGGCAGTGATTCTTTTCTGGTCTGGCAAGTGAGACCCTTTCCAACAAAGGGAAAGCCTATGGGATTTCAGTAAAAATAATGTTGCCATGTAAATACAGCTGCAACAAATGGAAGGGATGCATTTTGGTAGGAGTAGGAATTCAGTCTACCTAAATACCCTGCAGATTGCAAGCAGCACAGAGAGAAAGCACAGAGACTGATGGAGACAGAATGCACTGATGTGTCAGGCAATCTGTCTTGGCTTGAATGAGTGGACTTCATTTTGAAATTTGGAAATACTTTTCTATCAGAAGTTTTCTGCACTCCACTTTGGAGTCTAAACATATTTCAAAGAGAAACAAAAGAGTGGTAGAAGGTTCTCTAGTTCTTTATCATATATTAGCACAGCAATCACATGCAACTCTTCTGATAAAGTACTTTTGGGATTTTTCTTACAGCTGATGTCTCTCGTGGACACTTTTCAGTGTAATTCGGTACCAAAGTGCATATTTTGCCAAAAATCAAATTGATGTCCTCTCAGTAACTGGTGCTGACAGAATTTTATATTCACTAAAGCAATAAACTTTCAATATTTGAATGAGGAGCAAAGGCTCTTTCCTTGTTGTAAAAGTTCATAGCAGCTTACTTCTTTAAGCAACATCACCACATTAGCCATAACACATTTCCTGTGAGACCACAATTTCATCAGCTGAGAAGATAAAGTCCAGCTTGCAAATCCATTCAGAAAAAGGAAAAAAAAAAAGTGAATGCATCCTGTACCCACAGATCTGATGACTGATCACACATTTTCACACCGAGCCAAGCCTACAACATAAAACAGCTGTCTTGGCAGAACACACAGTCTGCCCTCTAGCACATACTGCTGGCATGCACACACCAATTAAGTCTACATTAGCCTATCCTAAAGCTTCCATCTACTTCAAAGCAAAAAGGACTCCACCAAACACTTTTAAGGATTCTCAACTTCCCCTAAAAGTACAGCTGTAAAGTGGAAGGTTTAGATGTGGCTTTTTTGTAATTTATTTCAAGAATCTCCGTTGTCATTAAATTCAAGAGATTGTTATTGGAAATTTTCGTCGCATTCTCTCTCTGAGGTATTGACCTCAATTTAATTTAGACAATGAATGACAACTAGCAAGAAAACAACCGGCACTGCCTTTGCTTTGTGTGCTGTTCCTTTACTGTCTAATTTGCAGAACAGGCATCAATATGACAGAAATTGCACTGATGACATCCAAAAGTTCACCACATAGCTATAGTTGCATAATGCCCCTCATCAGAGCCACAGTCCCTCAAGAACAAACCATCCTAGTTTTGTTATAAAACCTCTGACTTTGTGCTTCTATTCATCTATCATACCTGCAACAACACTCATGGGGCTGTGAGAGTTACTGGAAACAATTTCTGCCTCTACACCATGTGTACCATGGCTCCTTTCATGGGAAAGTTAACCAGGTACGCTCAGGAAAAGATACAAACTGCAAAAAGAGTGCCCTTCTCACCTGGAGTTAGGAAGAGTCAATGCTATGGCAGAGGGAGATCAAGAAGTGCCTCAGAGACCCTAGGAACAGCTGTAAACAGGACTGAGCCAACTTCAGGGGCTAAGGAAAAATGTACTTGTTGTGGAAATGAAAGAGCAGCTACTGCACAAAACCATCATCAGTAGGTGATGACACTGCTCTGGCCAAGACTGGGAAATATTTTGATCCTGTAATGAAGCTCAGACCATGGAAGCTGCACTGTATTTTGTGTTTACATGAAACGAAGCCTCTCCTGTCACCCCAGAGATCATTTTAACAGGGTGTGCAGTTAAGGAGATATACCCATGAAACACAACAATGTGTCATTTGGGACAACAAAGAACTTTAAGCGCTTACATAGATATTCTCGCTTAAAGATACTCCAATGTATTCCAACTTGCTAACAAGAAATACACAATAAACAGGTGATGAGATTCCCATAAGTATGCAGATTTAAGGAATTAGCAACCATGTCACTTAGAATTCAATGTTTTGGTAATTTCTGGGGTTGTTTCAGCATGTTTACTGATAAATTTATTGGTTTTTTAGTCAACATCTGCACACAGAAAAGATAGGCCGATCTGAACAGGTCTCTTATCCTCTATAGAGATCCATGAACAACACAACCATGGCCTCTTTCTCACTGACATATTTCCTTAGGAAAAAGTTTCAGTTGTAGCAGCACCTAAACCCTTAGTGATTATTGTAAATAATTTTTAAAGCACATTTATATATAATTGTCATGTTCACAGTGAAGTGCACAATAATATTAGAGGCTCTCTAAAATTCAGTATTCTTTGAAAATATTATCTGCTGTACCTTTTCATGACAGTTTCAAGTTCTACTTATCTGCTCCATATTTCTTTACCTTATCTTGCTTAAAAACTGTTTTTTATTGCTGGCTAGGCACTGCAGATAATATGACCACTCTTGGACATAGCCAAACAACAGGTTATCACCTCAGATGTTTTAAATTGTAGATTCTAAAATTTAAAATTGAATAGACTTGTGAGATCCATGGGACACAAAACCCAATTAGAAATTGGCCTTTATAAAATGCTTAGACCCTGCTTAAAAAGACAGATACATCTTGAAGAGGAACGAAGTACAAATAAAAGGAAAAGCTAGGGAGCAAATTCTCAAAAGAATTAAAATATAAAACCACTATGTGCTATTGTAATATGAAACTTCAGAGATTCAATGTAATAAGCAGAGTTGAAGGAGGTTTTTTTAATTATGAAAGAATGTTTATGTGAAGAGCAAAATACAAAAGAGAAAGCAACAACTAAAGAATACTTGATGGGCATTTTAATCTTCTATTAATATGCAAATGTTGTGCTTTAGGACTCGAGGAAAAGATATGTTTTTTCATAAGTTATTTGAAAAATGTGTTACTCTCCCAGAGGTGCTTCTTGTATGAATCCAAGTGAAATACTGTATTTATGGTAATTCCCCAGATACTCCTCTATGCGCCATTTTCTTTTTGAAATTACACAGGGTTTACTGAACCACATTTGTAAAACATTCCACAGCTGATTTCGTTCTAAAGATCTCCTTTAATAGGGCTGAATCCCCTGTTGATCTGTGTCATATGAAGATGATGAGAAAATCATTTTCAACTACAAGGGACAAAATGAAATAACACCTTTATTAGTACATTTTCAAAGGTGCATTTCCTGATTTCCTTTATACCTGGTTTATAAGCACTACTTTCATGGGGAAAATTTAAAAATAAGAATTAAAAAATGTTGCTTGGTGCCATCAAAAAGGGAAATTAAGGGGTTTTTGTTTGTTTTGGTTTTGATTTTGGGTTTTTTGTCATGGAGTTAATCATGTTCTCTATTTTTCATGTAAAAATGACAGAGCAAAACAGTAAGTTGAAGTCTATTTCTCTTGCAATAATTCCTCACCTTCTGTGGTTTTAATAATGACTAAGGAAACCAAGTTAAGCTCTAAAAATTGTCCATGGAATTCAGAATCATTATGAAGTTCAAATATTTTTGTCTTATGATTTGAAGGGCTGTAATGATTTGATCTCATTTTTCACTGTGAATCTTCTTTGATCCCACATGAATGCCTTCTTGCTCAGATCTCTCATGGAATGATGACTTTAACTGTGGGTTTCTTTTAAATTTTATGAATTTGAGGGTAGCTCCACCACTGTGAAATATAATGTTTCTCTACAGCTATAAAGCTGTTGAGGGAGGGAGATTTATGCACTGGAATCCCGTTAAGAGATAGTTTATATTACCTTTTCCCTGGTACAATACGGAAAATAAAACAGGTCTCCAAAACATGACCAACCAAGAAAAAAGACAGTCTTTCACAGGATTACAGAAAAGTGTTAGAGGTAAATTTATTTGGTTTTGATATATTCCTCTAATATTTTCTGATTGCTATTATAGAGAAGACATAAATTGTTTACCTCTAATTGAACTGACAGGTTGGAGGTCATTATTCAATATAAGGACAAGCAAAAAAATTCAAACTAAAAAAGCAATGTAAATTTTTTCCTCTGAAATGCATGTATGAATTAGACACAGTTATGTTTCCTGTTATACTATTTTTATGACAAGTAACAGTAAAGAGAAAAAAATCAACAAAAACCACACAACATTCAGCTGCAGGAGATGAATAAATATTTCTCAAGGATATGTATGTAATGTGAAATGTTGTATCCAGGACCAGGTACTGCAAAATCCATTTGTTGTGAAACCTTTCCAGAGTTTTTCCTGCTTCAGCCACCCAGAGGGGAGCTTGACACAGTTACAGACACCATTCTGCCTTTGGAGAAAAGAAGTATCAGGCTTTTGGCAAAAAGCAAAAAGATGGGGCAGAATAGGCACTGCAAATGCAGGATTACGTAAGCCAAGAGCCACAGATGTTGGAAAAGGGTAGCTTTAACAGTGACAGTAGCTGTTGGGATTTTTTCCCCCCTGAGGACACTGTTTTAACTAGCCAAAAAAAAAAAAAACCAACGCAAAACAAACAAACAAACAAAAACAAAAACAAACAAAAAAACAAAAACAAACAAACAAAAAAACAAACAAACAAAAAAAAACCATGAAAAGAGAGAGATAAAAGAAAAAAATATGTGGCCACAATCAAACACTTTATTTAGCATTAATTTTTTAATCTATTTAATCTGACTAGACATTAGAAAACATAGTGAATGCCATACCCTGAAGGGAGGATTTAAATAGAAAGCACAGAAGTGGACAAGAAGAGGGGAGACCAAGTGATCACAGCCAGTAATTGCACTGACAGCACATAATCTACTGTCAGCTCCACACATTTATAAGCCCACTTTGGTTAGCATCCAGAGATCACATCAGAAAGGTTTGGTGTGCCTTGCAACCTTACATTGTTGTGGAGCAATTTTTCTCACAATTAGTCCTCCCCACTGATGCTCAAACTCGAAAAAATATTTCCAATGCTCATGTGTATTTTCAGAACTGTTGCAGTGGGAATAGTGGTCCCCAGCTGGATGGAAGCTGAAGTTGCCTAATTGTCTGTGTGAAAACAAACATACCTTGGCTTTTTTTCCTGGCCCCTTACCAACATTCCTCAATGAGTAATTAACTCAATCACACACACATATAACTTCAGTGGTCACATTCAGCCACAGTTCCTGTCACTTTCCACCCAAGAGCTTCCTGTTTCCAAAGCAGGAGGAGCTAAGCTGCACATGGTCCATATCTTAAGCTGTTACTCTCAGAATTTATTATGTTTAGCTAATTTGGGTTCAATTTCTGACTGAGAGCACAGTGGCTAGTAAAGTGTAGCACTTAGAGATTGCTTTGGGGAGGGAAAACTGTGGGGAAATTAACAGGACAAACTGTGAAGTTATGTGACAAGAGTTGGGCCTATGTACTTTACGTAGCACAGAGACAACGGCAGGAGTGTGATCTCCAGCAGTGTCCTGCCAGATTAATCCCAGGTGCATCTGCACGGAAGTCATCAGTCCCTTCACTGTCTGCACAAGCCCAGAGAAGTGCAGAGATTCAAAGACAAGTGGCAACCCAAAGTTTCCAGAAGGAGGGATGGACACACGGGCCACTTCCTCCCATGATTGTTCCAGGAGAAAAACCCACTCATGTGTGGACAGAGGGAGCTCAGAGCACCTTGGGGCAAGGTAGTAAGTAATTTGTACCAGTGTGTTTGCATGGCCTGGTTTTTGGTAGCAGGGACTCCACAGAGGAGGCTTCTGTGAGAAGCTTCCAGAAGCTTCCACCGTGTCCAGCAGAGTCAATCCCTGATGACTCTGAAGATGGACATGCTGCTGGCCCAGTTAGAGAGTTTGGTGCACCACTGTGATGACCTATCTAAGAGGAAAATCAAAACAAAGGGAACACAGTTTTTTCCTACCCAGAGAAGAGGAGGAGGGAAAACAGCATGGAGACACCAAGGTCAGTGGAGAAGGAGGGGGAGGAAGTGCTCCAGGCACTGGAGCTGAGATTCCTCTGCAGGCTGTGATGAAGACCATGGTGAAGCAGCTGTGCCCTGCAGCCCATGGGTGCACAGGGAATGCAGAGATCCACCTGCAGCCCATGGGGAGGTGCCCATGCTGGAGCAGATGGATGCCTGGAGGAGGCTGTGATCCAGTGGGAGACCCAGTGGGGAGAGGGGCCTTGCTTCCAGGCTGGAGCAGCCTGTCCTTGGAGGAATGCACCCCCTGGAGTGATCCATGGCACAGCAGTTTTGAGAGGAGTGTCTGCCCATGGTGGGAGTTCATGCTGCAGCAGCTGCAGTATGGCTGTTGTTTGTGACAATGGACCCACACTGGAGAAGTTCATGGAGAGCTGCCTCCTATGGGAGGGACCCCATGGCCTCACAGGGGAAGGATTCCTCTCCTGCAGGAGCGGAAGAAAACCTTGGTCATGAACTGACCAAAACCTCCATGTCCTGTTTCCCTGCTCTGTCAGTGGGAAGGAGAGAGGGTTTGGGGTGGAAAAGACATTTTTAAGGACTTATTTTACTTTTCATTACCCTCCTTGGACTCTGTTAGTAATAAGTTCACTTTGTAGCTTTGAATTTAACTTCTATTATGCCTGGAGTGTTTTCTCCTAGTCCTTATCTTAACCCAGGAACCTTGCAGTATTTTTTTTTTCCTTCTCCATCTGTGGCAGGAGAAGGTGAGTGAGAGAATAAGAATGCTTTCATGGGTGCCTGGCATTGGCCCAGTGTCAAATCACAATGCCCTGGTGCTGTTTGAGTTCATGTGAGTGCTAAATGTGTACACCTATGACATGTGTGGCCAGGCATGTATATCTCTATACATGCAGCATGCACAGCTGTTCTGTGTGGATGCACCTGGCGGGAGGACAATTTCATCCACAATTCTGGCTGAGCCAGGGAACACAGAGCTGAGGCAGCCTCACCTTCTTTGGCCTGTTGCATCAGGCTCCATCATTTTACCTCTTACAGAAGAGGTGGAATGCTTCTTGTACCACAAAGGGCTAAATAGGACATAACAGTGCACTACTGGGCAAACACAGAATAAGAAACCAAAACTCTGTTAAAGCAGAGTTAGAGAAAACAGTATAGTTTCACAGGTATTGAAAGCAGGCTGTGTTGGCCTGTCTTGTGGACAACTGCACTAACACTGCCGCGCTGGTTTCTGTATCCAGATGACCAGTCCTGTCTGGGTTGTCTCTAGGTGCAGAGAAACCATTACTGATTCCTCTTCCTTAGCACCTTCCTCAATGCATGTCATAAAAGAAGGGAAAGGCTTGCAGGGCCAAAAACAGTACAGAGAGATGCTGTGCTTCCCACAAGCTTTTTTGACTTGTTACTCACAACCAGCAGGTAAGGAGAAGAGGTGAACTAGTCAAAAGTGTTCAAAATCCCTCTATGAGTTCTAACCATTACTGCTTTATGTCACAGTAGTAAGACACTATGACACATCTGTTCACTGAGGCACTTGAAGATGATGTATTGTGTGAAACCAAAGAAATTAAAGTTCAACAGCTTGAACCAAGCTCTTTACTGCTCTGATTAAGCAATACCCACAAGCAGCTCATTCATAGACAGCTCAGCTAGGTCAGCATCTTTAAACAGAAAGAAAAACATACAGAAAAACATACAAACAAGATGCTATATCCAAAAAGTTTCCTAGCTGGTAGTGTGCAAGGCAGGGCACGCACACGCGCGTGTGTGTGTATGTGTATGGGTGGGTGTATGTCTGTGCCTGTTAATTTTAAAATGAAAAACAAAATAAATTATCTTTATGGCATAAATTGAGCTGTGGCAAAGATTAAATGACCTTCAAGTTCTCAAAAAGACAGCCTGTACAAAATCAGTTGTTAAAACAACAAAAATGTTACCCCATAAACAGTTGGCAGAAACAATTAACAAAGAAATCTAAATTATGCAAAGCCCCAGTCAGGCAGAGACTTCTGGATTTTTTTCTCCATTAATGTAAATCAAGTTAGTAATTTCTAACAAATTGAAGGCAGTTAAAACTCCATCAATTCTCAACCTCTTCTTCTGTGTGCATGTACATGTGAATAGATCAGTTTGGAAAGAAGTTCACTGATAAAACCATGCTATTTGAGTTAGTCAGATATGTAGCAACTTTTTTATAATGTATTCATCTTCTGGGTTGTAATCAATTTTAAAAGTAGTCCTATCCTCCAATCCTTCTCATTGTTTTCCCTAACAGTCACAGTGAAAATATGCAGACTAGGAGAAAAATCCATATTCCGCTCCAAATGCTGGGTATGTGTGTCCAGCTCCCAATAGGTTTCAGTTAACTGCAAATAACTGAGAAGTAAATTACCACAGAATGGAAATATAAAACACCGACACATGAGATTCCCACCTTAATTCAGTCTGCGCAAAGAATGGATAACCACGGAGTAAAAAGGTGCAGCAGAAGATAAGAATGCTTAAACATAATGAGTGGCTTTACACTACTTATATTTGCTCTTATTGTGAAACTGAGTAACCCACAGAATCAGGAATATTATTTGCTTTTATAGCACAAACTTTGAGACAGATCTTCAGCTTCCAATCAAACACAAATGTGTCATTGCTCCAGCCATAGAGACTGAGGTGCCTGATTAATATGAGATTTTGTTACTACACATTTTGCTCCAGAAATCTCCTTATTCTGCATCTCTCTGTGGTGTCCAGTGGCATCAAAGGATTACATTCTTATTTCACTAAATTAAGAACTGCATTTGATCAAGACCCTCATGTATTATATGAAGAGTCTTAAGGAATGAGGTGGAGTAATGGGCTGATGTAATCTTTGCAAAATGCAAGGAATAAAAAATTGGATGACAAACCATATAATTTCCCAATTATTCCTGACAATTGCAAGTATCAATATAATTGCATGCTATTGAAACACACATTTTTGTATCTCCTAAGTAGATAAAACAACTTGAGACACATGGAGCTTAGCAGACTCCTAAAATTTACATGACTGTGATGTCCCACATCAAAGATGAAGTAATTTTACATCAAAGGACTACTGGTCTCCCATTGCTGGCATGAAACAATGTAGTATTGTTCAAAATGACGCCATAACAGGGGGGAAAATGTATATTTGATTGTTTTATAAGTGATAGGATTGTTTTACTCTGACTTCCTGAGGCCTGTGCGTACAGCTAATTCCTTCATGTATGTGGGACATCACTGATAATAGTTCTTTCAATTTATCCATGCTTGCTATGTCTGTGATAACTTTCTAGTGAGTGCAAAAGATGTAAGATTAATCAATATCAGATTAATCTGCACTATAGCAAGAACATTGTAAAGCATCTAAACCGCTTCTTCCAAGAGAGGAAATCTACTGTGCTAATGGCTGATCATGAGACTTACTCTTCAAAATAAAATGAGACTCAGTGATGCCCTAAATCTTCAGTCAAACTATCCCTTGAAAATAGTGTGAGGGGCTATAGGAATGAATTAATCTCTTGGGTCATCAACTCCACTCCCCCATCATCACCTAATCCCTTTCATAGGCTTACTGAGCCTCATCTTAGAACTTACCCACTGTCCCAGCTATTTTTTATCAGCAGGCCATTCAAGGAGCTTAATCCTTTAAATTATGGGTCTTTTCTATATATTTCCAGCCTAAACTTCCATAGGACCAGTGTTCCCCTTTCTGTGTCAATGCCACTCCATTAGCACAGCCAATGGAGTTTCCGTTGTAGTTGCTGTTCCACCTTTCACTCCCTGCCCTTTCTCTATCATCTCCCTTTTCCAATTCTCCTTTCAGAGGTCTACACACTACCACTACACGTAAAAATCATAATTCACCTGATGTGTTCTTGTGAGGTAAACTTGTCAGTATGGTAAGTAATGGAAAGCAAGACACAGCAGCTGCAAACACTCCTTTCTGCTATTCTGGAAGAAAGAGCTGCAAGTTTGTTGCAGTGGCCTAAATAATAGAATGGGTGTTGGAAAAATCCAGATGTTGCAAAAAAGTAAGCTAAGAAACCAAAGCAATGTCAGTGCCCTCAGCATCAGCGTTGCCCTACATCTCTAGCCATGCATTATTTCCATAGCATTAATCTGTAGTATATATGAATACAGCAGAGAACAAATCCAGCCTGAGCAGCAGTGTATGAAAGGAAATACTTCTGGAAGATCATATTCACTTGACCTTATATTTTTAGTAGAACTGCCATCATCTGAATAACTGCATTTGGTGTAGCGAAATCTAGCTGAGTAGCACCCAAATTACTATACAACCCTTTACCTTTTTTTTTTTTTTAACAGCATTGCTAATTCCACAGAGGGTGCAAAACTGAACAGCAAGAATAATTCCAGAGTATAGCCTTTGCAAATATTAGCTTGATGGAATGGAAAAGGGTCAGGGGAAAACCAAAGTGTTAGGAGTTTTGCAACAATTTTGCTGAGATTTGAAGCCTTCTGTTGAAATTCTGTTTTATTATAAAGACCTCCTCTAGACAGGTAGAACTATACAGCTCTGTGTGGCCCTCCTGGATCTAACCAGTGATGATGCCTCTTTTAGGATGACTTTCATTTGGAGAAAGCTGTGTAAACATTACCATTTTAATAAAGTCTCAGAAAGCTGTAGTTTAATAAGGTCTCTACTCGCATTGTTTCAGATTTCTAAGTCTGCTGTGAGTTATAATTTTCATGGGGTTTGTTACTTTATAAAGTAATTTACATTGAAAAATATTGTCGAACACTCCTGACAAAAGGAGAAAAGTCACCCATTTATTTCTTTGCTCTGCACTGCCTGAGAAAACTGTGCTTTGGGCATGCTCTGAACCTCAGAATACTTTAAAAAACTGGCATAAAACACCAAAACAAACCCAAACCTTGGTATGAATATGTCACTTTTTCACACTTAAAATATCCAACACAACACTAAAGGGGATGTTTTTAAGCATACCCAGCTCCTTAAAATATTTGCATATGCCATTGTAATTTTTTTTTAAAGAAAAATTCAGTATCTTAACTGAAATCTAAACTTAACTGAGTGTTCAGATATCTTCCACATTTTTGTAATGTAAATCTTTCAGATTGTAGTAATAATAATACTTTCAAAAGTATACATTTCAGAGTGCTTTGAAAAGACAGAGCGTACGCTGCTAGGTGAGTCTTCTCTCTGGAATTCATATATTGCTGCTGATGGACAAAAGATACAGATAAAAGCTGGTCCTTTTAGCTAGATAATGACATACATTCATTTGGGGTGTTTTCACTTGTAACAGTAAAATGCCTCAGATAGACAGATAGTGGCTTGGTTTATCACAACTAGACTCACTTGAATAATCTCAACCTGAAACAACAAAAATATTTCACGGTTTACGTCTGATTGCTGTTCTAGACCTGCAACTGTAATTGTCAGCTGAATTTCAGAACCTGAAGGTTCTGAAACCTCCAGGCAGAGCGTGTGCACCTGAATGTTTATATAACAATACTGACCTTACAGAAATTGTCTTCTTATATAGTCAAGTTCAATTTTGGTGACAGGAGTATATGTTTTTAGCATGAGGATATAAAGATTACATAGTCAGATATTAATTCCCATGCATTTTTTTTTGTTATTTGCAATAAATGGTATCTTATACTCTGCCCACTGAAACAATAATGACACTAGTTCTAAAAAACCCAGTTCTTACTGTAGATTACCAACTAAATATATGTGCATGATTATATAGAGAAGAGGAATTTTTCTAATCTTAAAGAGCTCCACTACTTTCCCATTTAATTTTTAAGATCACATTTCTATTTCATTAAAAAAATCTTTTCATTAACACACTCAAAGGAAAAAAAAAAGAAAAAACACAGAACTATGGACTAAGATTTTTTTTCAATTATTAATATTACAAATATGCTCTGTTTTTCTTCTTTAAACTATACAAAAAGTTCATTGCACTTTTCTTCAATTCCTTTTGCTGTTAAGTTTTTATCAAACTGCAATGGTAAGAATTGAGAGAAATCAACAGGTAGAAGAGTTAGGAGCGCTGTCCTTTGACTCCACAGTGTCCAAGGCGACATTCTCCAATGTTATGTCCTAGAAATCAAAACCTGACTATATTCTGTTCAAAGACTGACAGCCCAGTCTGGTTATCTGCCTTCTGACCCTCATGAACAGGCATTCCAAGGTGGAACAAAGATATCATTGCTGTGAAGTGTAAAAAGTACAGTGGTGTTGTCTGCTGTTTATAGAGCTGCCCAAAGTTCTGCGAGAAGAGGCAACACAGGTCCTGCAGGGTTTGTAACTTGCTCTCCTGCTCACACAGAACCTGTCCCTGCCATGCCCACAATGCAGCCCTGGCACAGTCACAGGAATCACAGCCAGGTATGTTTCTTCAGAATTTCCAGGTTTTCAGTCAAGTTTTTAGTCTGTTGAGCTGGCAGCCCCTAGGAAATCAATGTACCCATCACAGCCTCTGCTCCCTTGAAGGACCACATAACTTCTGATTTTCACTTGCATAAATTAATATCATAGGAGTTTCTGCTATTCCCAGCTGTCACAAGCAGCACCTAAACATCTCTGACTGACACTTGAATCAATCACTTTGCTAAAGTATAAAAGTCTAGATAAAATAAATATGAGTGTTTGTTTTCTCATCACTAATAACACATCGTTTCATCACAAACACTACAAATGCCTAAAGCAGAAAAATATTTCAACACTGCATCAGGCTTGGGAATTTAATTCCCATTTTTATTTCACAGCTTTATCAATGACTCTAGCTGGGAAGCTAATTTTCAATAAGTCTAGCTTCCCCATTTTCTGAACACAGCACAGGTCTCATCTCATTTTTTCTGTGTGATACAAGATGAGAAGAATGGAGACATTAGTGATCTATTAACAATAAGTTTATGAAAATACTAAGTTTGAGATCCGCCCTTGAAGGATAGAGTAATTTCTTTCCTGATAGCATTCTACCCTAGAAAAAAAGCCTTTCCAAAAATTTAATAATAGTAAATAACTTCTATTTACAACTTTCTTTCAATCAAAAATCAAAGTCATTTAGTAGAACACATTGGAAAAATTTAACTATTACATTTTTAGTAAACAAATGTAATCTACACCAGAAGGTGAAGTTGTCATGCATACAAACATTTTGACTCATCTAATATTAATCAAGAATACATTTGAATGTGTTATGCAGAGAGAGTAGAAAAAAGCAAAGAGCATATGAAAAGAAACAGTAAAAGACAAGGTGATGTCAAGATCCAAAGCAAATCCCAGAAGGCACCCACAGCATGGATTAGTCAAAATGCAATGCCACTAGTGGAGAAAACAAAATTTATTTAATTATTTAATTAACTGCAACAGAGGCGGGGAAGGATGGGACCACAACAAAAGTAACCCACCACCAAAGTTGTTTGTAGAGCATAAAAATACTGACACAGATTCTTTTTATCAAGCTAAGAGTGTGCTATTTGCTATGAGTGGTGAGAAAAGCCCAGCAGGAGAGAAAACATACAACAAAAACTTTAAAATATAGAGCAAATAACAGAAATTCAGGAAAAGTTTAGTTGCATGTTTTTGTTCACTCATCAGTTTAATGCTATAATGTATTTTTCACATTTCTTTGGATAAATTAACAGTCATTTGCAAAGACCTAGCATAGCCCTAACAAACACTGAAACTTTGGATACACTCACAAATGCTTTAGGTAGCAGTTTCTTCTCTTGTACACCTTCAAGGATTAATACATATGCAACAATAAAAAGTTTGCCTTCACCCAAATAAGAGAGGTAAAGATTAATAATAATAATAAGGTAAAGATTAGAGGGAATTCAGAGGTACTTAATTAAAGCAGTTACCCTGACAACATCAAGCAACAGTAAACATCACAGTACAATACAATAACTAGCTTCTTATGGTTATCCATTTGTCTAGACATGCTCTGTTTCTGTGAGCTCATGCTCATTTTCAAAACTACAATTATAAGTCTTTCTCACATGCAGTCCCAGATCCTTGCATAATTCCTTTGATTTCAGTGGAATTAACACCAGATGGTGATCTGGGCCAAAGATTCAAAAGTCTAAAGTCTTCTTGGCGCTAAATAGAGATTTCTCTCAGCTTAGTCCTTGGAGTTTCTCAGCCTGTACCTCTAGCTCCTTAAGGTCTTCTGTACTTTGATGAAAATCCAGACCTGGGAAGTAATAGTTGCTCTCATTAGTTGCTGTCTTAGGCCTTGCCTGCAAACACGTCATTTCACACTGACTTTTGGACTCTTCCTTCAACATTAACCTCCTCTTCAAAGAGGAAGTCACACCTGTCCAAACTCACAAAGAAAAAGGTGAATGGCATTTTATGTCCAGCTGCCGAAGCAGGTGACTGAGAGTCACCTGGGTTTAGGGTTATATAAATATTTAATCCAGCCTGTGCTTTCCATGCACACACAAATACCCAAAATATCTCTCGAAGGATAGAAACCAGCCCTGCTCAGACAAAGGAGTCTTTCCCTTCCAGATCACCAGCTAGTAAATTGATGGGTATATAAAGCTGGAAATGTTCATGCGAGTACAACTCCAGCGACTGACAGCAAGCCACTGTTTGTATCAAGGATTTTCAGTGGTTCTAACAAATCAATGATATCATTCCCTAGGCCAGCTCAATTTTCTGCTTCAGACCTGGTACTAAGAATTTCATACCAGGAAGAATTTTGAGGACATTGTTGTGAGGAGTACACTTGAAAGGCTGTTGAAAACCCTTTCTGACATAAGGAATAAGCTTTGTAAGTTCTCCAAACAGGGAGCAGACCCAGGCTAAGGATTAACAGTGACTTTTAGGTAGCTTTCCAAGTTAGTATCTCATACTTCTCCATAGATTTTAGTGAATAAGACCCCATTAGTGAATAATAAGACCCCATTATTTGCAATGCATTTTAGAATAATTTCTCTCTCTGCAGCTGGACCTTGGATATCTGTCTTATAGTAATGTGGCACAAAGGAACAAAATTTTTTAATTAAAGCGAGTAAGAGGCTTGTTTGATTACACTACAGACAATATGCTATTAGTCTAAAATTTTTTTAAATACTTTTGCACTACAAAGTGCAGGAAATTTTAGCTCACTACTACTTCTCCCATCTTTATAAAAGAATTATGCAGTGATAAATGCAAGTTCTAAGGCAGAAAGATATAAAAAATTATAGAAGAGTTGTGGTTTTTCCCACAGCTTTGTTCTTTACAGTTATAATGGATTTTAACAGACTGGTTTTGCCAAAGTTTCAGTGAATTTTTGTTTTTCATCATATAGCTAGAGATACCAGTAGAGCAAAAGTTCTACCCAAATGCCATTAAGCTAGGTAGACTATCACATTTTCATTAGCCATTTCTCTGTATAACTGTGAAGCAAAAGAGAACTCAGAAAAGAACAGCAGTCCTGGTGCTTGCACTTTTCTAAAATATTTATCATCTGGCTGTTTAGACAACTATTTCTAACAAAAAAAAATTATATTGCTTTTTCCTGGATATTACAGATGGTTCTGACTGCATCTCACATAATATGAGCTCATGGTTTAAACTGTTAGCCCAGGGGAGTCAAGAAGATGCAAAGTTCTGTACAGAGTTTTAATAAACCTACAGGGCAGAGGGATTCAGGAGTCAAGAGTTCCAACCATGTTTCTCGCTATATAAGGCTACAACTAATATTGCTTCTTGCTCAGAGCTCAGAAATTCTGCACCCAAAATTCATGAAATAGAATAAGAAAAGGTTTAAGAATATTAATGCTCAAATAATTAAATGATTTTCACAGAAAATACATGGTCCAGGTGCACGTGTACAAGCGTCTTAGTCATTATATTAGCAAGAATAAATCCCACTAGCACTTCCAGAGCTCACTTTCATTCACATATGTTCTTCTGGCCTTTAACCTACCTATCATGCTGCAATTACTTGGATCCTCCAGCCAAGAGGAATCCAAACCTTTTGGATGGAAAGGGCATTAAAAAATAGCAATTTTGCCTTTGACAGTGGAATCAATTTATTCCTATATCCTTTTCCTTAAAAACAGTTTGCACACCATGAAACATATTATAAACACATTGAATTCAAATTGAGCTAGTAAAAAAACAAAGACACACCATTATGATGTTTTGGCTATTTCTAAAGTAACCTACAGTTATTTCCTAAGGAAAAAAAAAAAAGACAAAACAAAAACCAAAAACACAAACAAACCCAACAAACAAACCAACCCACAAAAAGAAAAATAAAAACCACCCAAAGACAAAGAACATTACAAATTTCTGAGTTAAGGACCAGGTCTTCAATGTGAGAGTATAGTAGACCCAAGAAGCAGAAGGGCAGACTTCAAACAGTTCTGTTCCCCAGTAAAGTTTCACTTAAAAAGTCTTCTTCATTGCAACCATTGACACATCTTTGTGCCATGCTCCTGCCTCCTTTTCAGTCTCTATTTGCTTCTTTGAGTGCCTGGACTGACTATTTCACTTCAATAAAAGCAAGAACATGCTGGAAGTGAGAAAATATACAAAAATTGGTCAGGTTTATCACTATCTCTTGCCACAGACTATCTTGCTACTCCCTACTAAAAGTTACTCACTTTCTAACTACAGGCATTAAATAGCAGAAAATATTATGCATCAATCCCGAGTCTTTTCTCTCTGTCACTCAATAGGTAAGCACTTTGTTCCTCAGGATTTCCTTTTCTAGCTGGTGTACTCACTTTCAGATAAATTCTGCTGGGGTGGCAGACTAAGTCTGCAGCAGGTTTTACTTAGCCTCAAACTTCATTCTACCTAAGAATGACTTTTTTGACTTTTTTCTCTTTTTTTATAAAATAGTTCAAACTAATCTTAGCAAGGAAACCCCAAGGCAATTCAGATATGAAAATCTGTAACTACACTATGTCATCACAGTGCTTCAAACGTCAGAAAATAAAATTTCTCAGGTAGCTGGAGAGGGAGGATTTGTCTAGTAAGTTTCAATATACCTTCCTACTTTTCCATATTTACTTTGTGTCTTATTATATTCATACTGGTTTCCAAGCTGGCTTCCAAGCTTCAAGCCTTTTTCTCCCTTTTGCAGAAGAAATTGCGGTCTTTGTACCTTCTTCCAGTTCAAGAAATTTAAATATATTCAAGGAATTCCCTCCCTAAACAAGTTTAATTTCACTTTAAATCTGATCCCTACTAGAATCTCAGCAGAAATTCAGGCAACTAGAGTATCCATTTGATCTAGACTTCGAAAAAAGCCGCAAGAAAAAGCTTTCTCATGTTACATTTCAGACATTGCAGTGAGTAATGCCAATTTGACCTGTGTACTATACCACCAGTTGCATCTTGTCTAGTTTACCTTATACGTTCCCCCTCACAAAAATCAAACGTTCTTTTTTCCCCTTGGCTTATGCTACCATGTGCTTGAGCAACATCAACTTTCCTTAACTACATTATACTTGAAATGCCATAGTATTTTTGGTGGTCACTGGTTTGTAACAAGTTTGGTACCTTGAGTTGAAACAGTTTTGATTCTAAAATATCTACACAATCTCATGGCCAGAAATACCCATTATTCCCCAGCACAAACACTTTCTAATTTGTACCGTGTAACTCAATGACCCAACAGGTCAGATCCTTCATTCTAATTCCAAGGTAGAAGGCCTAGGCCTTATCTAAAAATCATTAAGAGGTCATTTAGTTAACTCAATTATCAGGTCATTTCATTCCAACCATTTCCATTTCAAGGGTCTATTTCAGGTGCAATCGATGGTGTCATAATTATTTTGGGTCATTTTGCCCACCTTAAGAGCATTTTATTACTGTAAAGATCCTCTAAAAAGCAGTTTTTTGACCAAGCTCTGGGTTAGCTACTTATTTCTTCCAAAAACCTGATTCATTTACTGGTCCAGTTTCTCAGTTTCTACAAGTTGTCACTTGTAGTGAGTACAACAGGGTTAAAACACTTCTCTCCATCTAAAAAACCTCCCTATGTTCTTGCAAATGGCAAAATTCATCATCAGGTTCACCACAGTAAAAATAGAAAAACCTTTTCTAGTGAGTATTAAACTACATCGCAACAAAAAACAGTATCAGATAATTTTCTGTTCAAAAGTATCATATTGCATTAAACACCACTTTGACCAGGTTTCAATTTCATATCACAGTCTCTAGGTCAATATCTGCAGTAGCTTAATGCAGATATTTGTGAGAAAATTTGCTACTTGCTTTTTAAAATACTTTCACAAAGTGCTCTGCCCTGGGGACAAAACTAAAACCAAAACCAAAACAAACAATCCAAAAAACAAAAACACA
The DNA here is from genome assembly GCF_901933205.1 of Camarhynchus parvulus. Taxonomy (NCBI): domain Eukaryota; kingdom Metazoa; phylum Chordata; class Aves; order Passeriformes; family Thraupidae; genus Camarhynchus; species Camarhynchus parvulus. The sequence goes on along the minus strand of NC_044601.1, from coordinate 2,508,747 downwards.
CAAAGAAAAAGATTCCCACTGCCATAACTCCAGATTCCCTTTCGTGCATAGTAGCAGGCCTAATTCCTAATACAGAGATATTTTCGTATTTTTATCAAGCTTGTACAACCTCTTTTGGACCTCATGAAAATCGCATCAATACCTCAATTTTTTCTCAGCTACTACTGTACTTAGAACTCTTGCTTTTTGAATGGAAAAAAATAGATTAAAATCAGTATTAAAATAGTTAATATGGAACATCTCACATAGCCCATATTTGGATCAAATTAGAAATAAACAGCAAAACAACCTGTTTTCTTTCCTTAAGCATAAAGAATCCTAAGAGCAGAAAGACAAAAGAGATGTACAAGGAAACATTTCGGGGAAAAGGCAAGATAAAGCTTTGAAGGGAAGGCAATACATAGAATCAAAAGAATGTATGAGAAATTATGGACAGGGTCACAGAATATGAGAAATACACAAACATGAGAAAATTAACCGGTGCAACAGGACAACCTCTATTTTATATATTTTTCAAACTCTTTATTCTTAGAGGATTGAGTTGCTTTGGAGAAAACAAGGCAGGGGGCTGTGCAGAGGAAATAGCAGTTCTACCAAGCCTACTTGTAGGCACTCAGGTGAAGCTAACAGCTGACTCCTAACTAAATGCTGGAGATTCTAAATGCACATTTTGTATTGATTGGAAGAGAATTTCTTCCTGATGACTGCAAAATAGTTTTCTCTCTGAAGGATAAAGGGCTAGCAAAAGAATGAGAAAGTGAATTGAAATTGAAAGAAACAAAAGGTTATCATAGAGGCAACAGATAATTTTTAAAATATTCTTAGGATCATTAAATTGTTCAGAGTTCTTGAGGATGTGGAAGTCAATTCACCATAGAAAACAAAAAAAAAAATCCCTGCTCCATTAAAAATATCTGTCAAACAAAATTTTCATTCTTTGCTTGGGAAGGAAGAACAACTTGCACAAGAACTTTTCAGGGTCTTCTTCCAATTGCCCCAATATTTGTTTTTTTTTATAATTTCCCTCATTTTATGTATGAAGTAGGACAAAATGCAAAGTATGTGCCAGAACTAACCAAAACTTTAGACTTAGGAGGAGAATTAAAGATAATCTGAATCATTTATTATGTAACTGAATTGCACTTAAGGGTCAATTTACCTCCAGTGAGAACACGTGTCCTGAAGTGTCTGAAAATTGCTACCCCCACAGGAAAATACAGGATCTTTCCTATTTCTTATGCTGCCCAGAGTGCTGGCGTAGTTCCTGCTGTCTGGTACTTTAAAAATCTGGGAATGTAACAACACACCAGAGGGAAGATGCAAGTCTGGTGGGAATGGAAGGAAGGTAGCTACTCTCATTCTTTTCCCATGGTAGACCCAATTCTGGGAGGGGAAGAGTCATATCCTGTGACAGGCAGTAGGATGCAGCAAAAGGCTGCAGAGGTGACAACACTTGCAGTTCCCACAGCTCTGCTTTGTTCCCCATTCCTTGTTACAGAGTTAAGGAAACAATATGGAGCATCTGCAAAATTCGTGTGTAGAAGCAGAAGACATGAGCACTGCAGAACACCCTGTGATCTTCTCTGACCCCTAATAAGTTGGAGTGGTAAAATAAGATAATTTTTTATTCTTCTGCTGAGTCAGTTAGGCACTAAAAAATATTTTGGAGACATTATCTTTACAAATTCATCAAAATATTCAGAGAGAAAAAAAAGTGATCAGGGAAACAAGCACCCTGAAAAAAAAGCAGTACTGCCTCATCAACAGAGCAGTTCAGTGATTTAAATCTTTGCTGCTGAGGCATTACCAACATTCATTCCTTTCACTGACCTGTGGTGACATGATCCAAGCTTCCTAATGCGCTGGAAAGTGCCTGAAAGAGTTGCCAGAGTAATGCTCAGCTCTTCTCTGTGCTTCCTGAAGTGACTGTCCTTTCCGGGACATAATTTACCACTGAGAGAATATCTCTTTCAATCACTCCTCTCCTCCTGCTTTTCCAGTGGGGAAAAATATCACTTCAGAGAGGATTGCTGGTATCTCACGGGTTTATTGTTTATGCCGAAGAGAAAATCAACAAGAGATGGAGAGCATCCTTGGTGTAGACTAAGCAATGCCCTGACTGCTAGGGCATTCTTTGGGGAGTTAAAATCTGCTCAGGCAGAAGGAACTTGGCTTTCCAACAACTGGCTAAGAGCCCTAGAGACAGGGATTCCAGAAGAAATTATCCCAAATTTTCTAACCGTATTTTAAAACAACTCCCTTATTTGTTTTCTTTCCTAATGTCTAGAAATGAAGTGTTTGTTTTCATATTGAATATAACATTTTGACAAGACAAACCCAAGTAATTTTGGTTTAATTCTTGTTTTAGTTGCCAAAATCCCAAAAACTTTAATTACTTTACACAGCCTTACAATTCAGAAAATACCATTTATAGATACTTCATTAATATCAACTAGATGTGTTGCTGCTTTTCTTGTATCATTTTGTTACTGGAAGCAAAAGTTTGATAGTCTCACAGAAAGATTGGTGAATCTTTTTTTCCAGATTTTCAAATTAGCCATGGAAGCATATTGGAAGATCCAACATGCTTCATCAACCAAGAAAGTGATTCTCTAAAGAGGATTATAAGCAGAAACCTGGCAAAATTCAGCATTTTTTCCATGCAGATGTGTCAATATATACAATTTGATTATGCTGATGCCTTTTAGAAACTGTAGTGAAATAAACATTTTCAAACATGTAGTGTCTTGCACAGCATTGTCTGCTATAGAGTGGCTGTCTACACTATCCAGTTTATTTCTATTAAATCTGAACCATTGTTATTTTTGTTTCCTTAACTATTGTACCATGCTAACAGCAAAAAAAAAGAGCAGTCTACTTGACTTATTGCCTATTGACATTTATTTCTTGACTTCTCTCATCGCTTTCTGAGAAACCCAAAATTCTGGGTGGGTAATGCCACCATTTTAGCAACTTAAAGTGCTTAAGATGGGAAAGTCATAAGAGGGGCAAAAAATTATTAGACTTTTTCTTCTTAAATGCTGAACTCTGATACTGTTTTGTTTTGCCTTTTTCCAAGCTTTATTCCAGAAGAGAAAGAGTGGGAAAATGATTATTCAGCAAATCATGATCTGCATCATTCACTGCATGAGAGGATTTCACGTCATCTGATTTAATATAATTGCACATTCCGTGTTGGACTCACCCTATCATGTATATTTATGTCAATTGGAAATGGTTCATCCCTCCCTAGAAATTACTGGACATTATTAATTATCATCACATAGGAGTAAATGATAAGAGAAGAAAGATATAGACTGATCTGTCCTAAGCCAACCAGCTGAAGTCAAATTAAATCTTAGCAGCTCTAATAGCACAAACCTGCACACGTTTTACCTGACTCACAGCTCTTTATGGATCAAATAACACCATACTGCATAGCTACTTCAAAGCAATATGAAAATAAAATGGATATAGAGTTAATTAATTACAGCAGGACCTATTTTCTTTAATGATGTTCACAAAATGGCTTGTAAAGGGGCACAGAGTTGAGGAAAATGTGTATATAGATATAACCTCCAGTTATATACCTCAAAAAGTCAAATAGGTCCATTTTCAGACAACAGCACAAACTACTCACCCAAGTGCTGTAATTCAAGACAGGAATTGATTCAGCTGCCCATAAATTATGAAATAGAAAATACCTGTTACAGTAAGTAAGTAGTTCAGTGTATTTACTGTGTCTGTGAACTTACTAAGCATCATCTCTCTTGTACTTACAAGGTTAAAAAAAAAAAAAAGAAATTTGGTTTCATATTAAAGTACTTAATTTCTTTCCCAAATTAATTCTCCTCAGAAAGATAATGCTTGATAGTTATCCATCTAATACTTTCATTATAATGGAATAGAGAATACCTGCATTAGATGCAAAAGAGATACGAACTGTAAAGGTCGCTTTCCAGATAATGGGATTCATCAAGGAGAGAGAAGATACTGGGCAAAATTCACAAGTATCTTTTTTTTTCCTTTACTTCAACAATTTTTGGCGGAGAGAAGAAAGTCAGACTCACAAATTTAGAAGAGGTTTTCAGCTGTCAAAGTGAATTTTCTCCATCACTATATAGGCTTTTAGTATGGCTGTGAACAGGAGATGGTAACCAGCAAGGTCTGAATGACCAAAGAAAACTCTCAGATTCTTTTGATTTCTGCTAATACATACTCAATTCATTATTTTCACAAGCAAAATCAAGTTCTCCACTTCTTTTCTTTTCCATTAACATGAGTATAATATCTCCCCTGTATTTTACTTTATACATCCTCTTTTATCTTAGAACATTTTAAACAGTTATTATTTGCATTTTATACATGATTAAATTAAAATACAGAAATGCTAAGGACCAGTTTCTGTGTCATGTGCAAGCCTGAAGCATCCCAGACAAGCAAAAATTTTGGTTGAAGCAAGATTATTCTCAGATCACCCATGCTGCTTTCCTTGCAAACCAAAGGAGCTAGGGGAATAGGAAAATCCAGCAATTTTACAGTTTCTTTTCTTGATCAAAATGAACCTGCATGACACTGTCCTCTTTTGACATTGAGAACTGCAGACACAGTAGTCAACTGCCACTTGAATCATACCCACATAATCATTTCTCCTTCTGCCAATACAAACAAAGTCCTAGCCTTGCTCAAAATAAGCTGAGTTTTCATCTGTAATAAGGATTTCTACTGAGAACTAAGCAGAAAATCTCAGCATTTGTACTCTTTTGATTTGTCCACTTTACCAGTCCAACTGAGAAGTCTGGAACACACTAGCAGTACTGCCTTATGGTCCCAGTTGGCCTGCTTTTCCACTTCTGTTCTGTATCTTGGCAGATATTTCTTGGGTAGTAGTTGACATTGTCACTTTGCCTAGACCTACACTATATAGCATTTTAGCTCAGTTTTCAACGTGCTAGAAAGGCATAAAATTCCCTTCTCTTTTGGTGAACATATTGAGAGAGCTAAACTCTGTTATCACTATTCTACTTAATTATTAAAACTCTAAAATACCAGTATATCTTGCAAGCACCTGAGGAAAAAAACTTTTCAATGCATCACTTTTAACAGGAACAGGAGGATTTTTGATTCTTCTGTGCCTTATGACAGGTGTAAGAGTAGCCAAGAAATGTTAATAACACTAATCAAATTTACAGGCTTGATTACACAATGCAAGCAAAGCCTTGAACATGCCATAAAAAAATGTATTCTAAAAGGCATTATTACTGTGTACTGATCCCTACCCACTCCTCAGAAGAACAAATTTTCTTTGGTGTTATTATGCCTGTTGTATTGGGAGGCTGATAATTTACCATCTTGATACAAATACAAAAGTATATCAAAGGAGCTCTTACATGTTTCTAAGCACGTGGTCCAGCACTAGCAAATATCAGTTAATGAAACTCAGAAGTAATGACAGAAGATGCTTCCTTAAAATATATCTATTCTCAACCCTTCCGATTTCCCATAAGATTATTTTCAAGCGACTAGAAACCTGACTTAGCCACCAAATCATAATAATATAGTAATGTTAGCTTTTTTTGCTTTTTTTAATGCATAGCTAAATGCTGCAAGGCAAATGAAATTGCCTTGGAGACACCTGAGACCAAATGCTGAGCAATTTTATGGACACCTGCAACATCAAAATGTCCCTGGTTTATATGACACTAATTCAGCTGCTCTCAATTCTGAAACAGAATGGAGCAAGGATCTAGTTTTTATTTCTGCACAAACTGCTTCCAAACATGACACAACACAACAGGTGCCTTTGGCATTTCATGTTACTGCTAATCAACAGTTAACAGTTTTCCATGACCCTCATAGAGAAGAGAAATTTGCTGGTCTTCATGAGAATGGCGCTCTGATTATCAAGTGGAAGCATATGCAGACTACTCACATGGACTCTCAGGGAAGGGCTTTGCATGTGTCAAAGTTACTTTATTTTTCAGGAATCTTCAATGTTCAAAGTTAAGTCTTCAAAGTTAAAAAATTTTCCAAACTCCCCAGTTGAAAGAAAACCCTTAAAATCTTTCATTTCTACAAAGTATTGGTGAGGGATTTTCTCTAATTCAATCTGTTGTTGGTGTTGGGCTGGGAGGACTCACTTTAGATTTAATTTCTCTTCAGGCAAAAGCTAATACAGTATTTGAATGCTTGGGTGTGCTCAGAATAGCTTTGTTATGGACTGAAATCCACCTAGCTTCTGCTTGAAATGGATAGTCAACTTAGTGGATTAGTTGAGAAGGTAGTGAAAACCTTTATAAATCAGTAGTCAGTAGACTATCTAACAGATCAGAGGAGCTTTTTAATCCATCTCTAATTCATTAAAGCTACAGTAAATCCCACTGAGCTCTGCTAGAGTTAGCTCTATGTAAACTCTACTGAATTACAGAAAATTATCAAAATGGTTTCCAGAAAGGAAGACTTACAAAATGCTAATGTGTTTTGTTTCTATACTTTTCCTGAGTTGACAAGTGATGGACGGGAAAAGTCCTTTTGTTTACCTGATCAGTGTGCTTGAGCATAGGCAGCTATTATGAAGACTGATATTTGAAAATTAAGTTGGTAAACAAATTTGGCTGAATATTTCTTCCTAAATAAAACATGTATGACTGTTTCTAAATACAGCCCAGGCCCTATTAGAAGGAAAATCCATGGTCCGAAGCCAGTGAAAATCAAAGGAATGACTCCTATTAATATCAATGACTATTAGATAAGACCACAAGCAGGGAAAATCCCCACTGCAAACAGTGGGAGTTCTGCCTGCATAAACTCCCCTTGGAAGCTGCTAGAGCTGCGTCTTCTTTCATTTCTTCATAAATATTTTATAAATAAAACTCACTGAACTTAGAACTTGTACATATATGCAACACTTTTGTTAGGATCTTGCTGGTCTTAGCAGACCTTTCCTTTACATATTTCTATGCCACTTCAAGAGCAATCTGAAGATAGAAACTCCTTTTGGAAGCAAATGCTGTGGTTTATCTTGACACTGTCACTATACAGAACACATGGTGGACTAGAAGGACCTGTTAATTTAAGTTTGTTTATCCATTAAGACGTTGATCTAGGTACATTTTTACCCCCTTTCTGACAGAAGAAAGTAGCCTTTCTTTCAGTAAAATTAAACACTTTTTCTTGTTTCCATGCACAAAGACACATAATACACTAAGCATCCTTTTTAGCAAAGTTTTGCAAGTGTACTGGGAGATTCTGCTAAATGTCATTTGAAATGTCTGCCTCAGAATGAGAACAGTTTTCCAGGGCTAATATTGCAGCCTTACACCAGACACTGTGCCATTAATGGCATGCAGAAGTGAACTGATAAACAAACTTCTGTCATCTGAATGCATTTTTTCATGTCACAGACAGCCAAACGCTATTTTTGGGTAAAGCAATATTTTTAATTTCTTTATGACTTGTGGATTTATAAAATGTCACCAGGAAGCATGAAGTTCCTCCAGATGCATTTATTGGAACATACATGTGGGAATATTTATGCTTATATTGAGAGGCTTAGCAAAAAATTATTTTAGGCATTGTGTAGTTAATTATCAGTGATTCCCATGTGACCATTTCCTTTATCTACAATATCAGAGCTTTCTGAAAATAGTTTGAAATATTCATTTCACTGTTTTTGAAAGTCCACAGCTCTTTTTGTATAATTTTTCCATCCACTTCTGAGAAATACAATCTTTAACAAACATGAGAAATAATGCCACCCACCAAAAAGTTGAAAAAAATTTGAAATTGTGTGAAAAAGCTATATTAATTGAGGAATAGATTAATGCAATATAAAGCTGCACAGTGACAAGGAAAAATAAATGCATAATATGCAGACTTTAAATAGGCCTTCTTTACCTCCTAGGTCAAGTCCTAACACTGACAACTTGTTATGGGCAAGACAAAGTGGAAGGGGAAAAATCTTTAGCATATGATGATATAACTATTTTAAAGTCATTGACTAATCCCAAAAATCAGATTAGTAATCATGCAAAGGGCAGTTATAGGCAGTGTTTTTGACAAAACACCCCACAAAACTTAGCTGCATCTGAGACAGAGAGAGGAGCAAGAGACTAAGGAAATATGAAAAACAAATGGCATATGAATGGCAGAGGAAATCAGAGAAACAGCATATGGACCACTTTCCACCTCTAAGGCAAATATTTATATTTCTGCTTTCTAGTGCATTAATGCCTAGGATGATCTAATGGGACACCTGATCTTAACTTTTCTATACTGGTGATGTGTAAGCAAAAATTACTCTCTAAATATGAAAAATCAGCTTGAAAATTTATGGTACTGTTCTGTGAAGGATTCCTATCAGATTTTTTTCAACTGTGCAAATATATGAATATACTGCAATTATGCGCAAACCTTTTCTTTCTTTTCCTTCAGGATTCTTTTTGTTTTAAAAAGGAGCTTAGAAACAAGAGGTATTCATATTGATTTAAAGTGCAGATGAATACTCAATGAGAATAGGACTGTGCTCTAAATTCTTTGCACCCCTCTACAGCAGAGAGGGATGGAAAATTATGGTCTCAGCCTATCTGAGCATAAGCAGCTTACTTGGAAGGATTTTTGGTATCTCCCATTCAGGACAGGAGAGATTACACTCAATGCTTGATGGTGATAGGCGTGAAAGATATGCCAAATTTTTCCAGGTTTCAGGAACGCCATAATTCCACTTTTTTTGCTGTTTTTTTAATCCAAGTAAGATTTCCAGAATGAAAAGGAAATGGTCTGCCAGGCTAAATTTGAAATACAGCAGTTTTAATTACACCAGCAAAACGTGGTTGCGCTGGGGAATGCAATTTTCAATCTCACTTCTGTCCCTCTTTATTTTACTGAATTAAAGGATGAAGGTGTCATTACAGAAATGTAACTTTTCACACAGCCTGTGTAAACACACGTCCCAGACTACAGATGCATCACAAGTGTAACTGCTCTGAAGGAACCTGACCTTTTAAAATGGAACATATATATATTTGAATAGTGAGTTCCAGATAAGTTAGTGCCATTTGCTTTGAGAAAAAGTGAGGAAATCTGGACACAAAAGAGAAATAATGAAATTTATAAGCAACTATATTCACTCAGATAGGTCAGTCACAAAGCTGATTAAACAAAGTTCATTGTCAAAGCATGAGAGATCACCCAAATTCCATCAATATTGCTTCTACCAACATCTTTTGGCACCTGGACATCATTTACAAATACTGTGGCTAATTTATAGAGACAGGATGAATATTCACTGCAAACTCTGAATATTCCTCATTGTTTACTTTGTGTTTGGTAACATACATCTTGACACAGATGAATATAGACTCTACACAGCAAGCAAAGCAACCATGCTTATTGTCAGGGGAATAAGCCTTATACTCTAGATTTTGGGTTATTATAAAAAGTGTCAGAAAGGTTAATCCAATTCCACACTATAGGATTCCCTCAAGACTCAAAAGCAGAACTTAAAAATGTATAATCTGGTCTCCTGTGTCTGTTAATCCTTTGCACCAATGATTAGTTCCTGTTTGGGTTAGCAAATAAAAAAAAGATTAAATAAAGGTTAAAGGTTCTCTAAGCCTGTTTCCTTTTTTTTTATTATTATTAATAAATCATGATGCTAACAAAACTTAAGTAGGGTTTTAGAGCAGCAACTGGAAATCTCCTTCTTATGATGAAATAATGTGTTCCTCGGGTACATAAAATGCATTAGGCACAGCTTCAAATAAAATCAAAGCTCGTGGGCTACAAAGGTCAAACAAATTAAGCTTTCTTTTAGATTTGCATCACCATCTGAGCCCAATAACATGCTTCTTAATTGAATAGTAAGCACTGTCAGTCAACCTCAGCCAAAGCTCTGATTATGTAATGGCTTTCAATTGTGATTATTTCAGTGGAGCATATGGAATATTTCACATCACACGTTGCTAGCTTTGCTACTGCTGACATCTTAATCTGAAGTGGAAGCTATTTAAAGTCCTCTGATCTCCCAATTGTTCTAAAATATGAGCTATTTAAATACATATTTCCCAGCAATTAATGCCTATCAGCAGCAATGGTCAATTGTTTATTGCACCACCTGTAAATTTATGGAAAAGTAGTTCTACCAAAACTTTAAAGTCTGAAAATCCACTCCTTTGTTTTCCATCTTTTAGGGCTGGTATAGTATATTTCTGGTTCAATAAATGAACAGCTTTAGTTTTGAACATTTGTGGAGTGACCTCTGTAAGACATTTATCTCTCAAAGCTCTGAAGAGCTACCTACAGGAATAGGTAAAAATATGTTTTTGCTATGTGTATTGATCTGCACACCTATCCTGTCCTTCTACATAAATATAAAGTCAAAGCTACATGAAAACGTATACATAAATTGACAAGATGTAAAATTATTGGGTCATTACACGGACGTTTTTCTTTTAATTATACATTTCCCCAGTGTTCATATTTTGGGCTGGGTGGAAAAAGTACCTTTATGTTGCACAGTTTTTGATACCTTGTGAGCACTACCAGCAAATACAAAGTAATAGAGATTACAGTAGTAATTCCAGTAGAAATTACAGTAGTAATACTGTCAGTTCTGCTGCATCTGCTGTATCATTCCCAAAAGGAGCAACAGGTAATTTCTTTCCCAAGGGATAAAAGGAAAAATCCTGGCATAAACTACAAGCCAAGCCAAGGTCTGTTTTAATACTTTGATATTTGCATATCATTTGACCGATACCTGATGTATGACAGCTTCTACAAATCATCCATGAAGGGGAATATGTAAAAATGCACTTTAAATTATACAAACCATACATTTCCATTCATGCATGATTCTTTATTTTAAAAACATCTTATCACTTCAGTGCAGTGGCTTGGGTTTTTGTTTTTTATTTAATGATGATAGGTGATGTATGTGGCACTCCACATAAAGGATTACTGAAATGATGTGCTTATCTCTTTCTTAGAGATCTTTATAAAAGCCAAACACTCCTACACTTTTATTTTCTATGGCTCTATTTTAAAAATGTGCACAGCAGCAGGGAAACAGTCCAAAAGCTCAACCACACTGGAATGCTTTTGATGTAAACTCTGCCATCAAAATGCATGGACTCACAGGAAACTGTGAACTGATGAAAACAGGAACCATAATATATGAATGGTTTCGTTTACGTGAGTACTCTGTGGAGCTGGAAGCTGGTCTACTGGTCTTTCTAAGAGTGGGAAAAAATATCGTTCTCTCTGTAATTTCCTCCCTGTAACTCATTCTAGCAGAGACTTTAAAGAAAGGCAATCTGTTAAGGGCATAATGTTCACAAATCAATCAAAAAAAAAAATCAGATACTAGTCTCATTTCATTCAACAAACATTTTGCCAATGGCAGCAGCTGAAGCCAAGTATGTATAAGTCAAAGATTGTAAAATGTTAATCTGGCATGCAGTCTACTCTATTTTACAAAAAACCAGCAGTGTCCAAAAGGGATAAAACTATGGCTAGAAGGAATACAAAGAACATATGACCATCAACTCAGTTGCAAACAATACTCATTTGTGTATGTCATTGAAAAGATGCAACTACTTCCCCTCTTACGCATGCAGAAGAGCAAGATAGAACCAAGAATCTAAACAAAAATGCTGATCTTACTTGTGAATTTCCTGCTCTTGTCACTAAAAAATTTATTCTTTGGTTTCTAATTAAAAAGAAAATCTCTGATTTGCTAGCAAGCAGTAATATGCAACACAACTTATTCCTTCCTGATTCGCAGCTGAATATGCTCACAGTCCTGACTTTTTTTTAACCTTAACTTTAATGGTATACCAGTATTCCAAGTAGCACAAAATTACAGTCTTTCAATCACTTTTCACTGAAAATAGCATTTTTTAAAAAATTCATTGTCTTTCCTATAGTCTTGTTCAGTTAAGACTGAATTCCAATACACAGTACTAGTTCTGTAAAAGCTGAAAAGGGCATCATCCTTTGCAGCTGAGGTTTTTGCTAGAGTTACTTCATGCCTCTTCAGTATCTAAGCACAATCTCTCTCTCTACTCTGTGACAGAACTTGTGTCACAGACATTTCTTTTATGAAAAATCATCTCTTAGGATTTTCCTGCTGAAGCTGAGAAGTTCAGCAACCAGACATAAACAATAGGTTATCTGCTTCTGTGGAATGCAGCAGGTCAGTTCTGGATTGGCCCAGATTGAGTGTTTGGAGATAATAGCCAATCCAGAACTGAGCTCTCTCGGACACAGTCCGAGAGAGCAAGGTTTGTTGATCATTCTTTACTTTCTATTCTTAGGTAGCTAGCAGCTTCTGGAAACTCTCCTTTTCTTTTTCTTTTTAGTATAGTTAAAATAGGTGTTTATATCATAACTTAATAAATCAAGCCTTCTGATCATGGAGCCCATCTCGTCTCTTCCTTCACCCCGAAAACCTTGTGGCCAACCGGCGACAAACTTGCACTTATGCAGATACATCTACGCACAATATGAACAAATTTCATCTCTTCACCCCTCAGAGAGCAATTTTCATTACCCATGAGCAAGCATATTTCATCAGTTTTGGGGGGGGTTTGATCATTGCCATTAATTCAAGGCAAATGTCCAACAATGATACTTACACTCCAGGCAGGGCCCACACATTTCAATGCAAACTTGATGTGTATTATTGTGCAAGGTGCAGTGGCTTCAGAGGCACCTTTGTGAGAGAGGCTGGGGCTGCCCTGAGCTGTACCCAGCTGATTCCAGCAGCTCAGGATGACCCACCACAGGGCACAGCTGAGCCTGGCAGCCAAGGTGATGTTGTTTGGGGGAAAGTGCATTTAGGACAGGGGAAAAAATGCGCGTGGGGGTGACAAATCGAGAAAACAAATGTAAGAAACAGCAATGCAGACAGTAAGGTTAGAGAAAAAAGGAGGACAGAAGGTGCTCCAGGCAGAGATTCCCTTACAGTCCATGGAGAGGACCCACAATGGAGCAGACAAACAATGTGAGGAAAAGAAGGACTGGAGATGATCTGTCATGGATGGACTACAGATCCCTTCACCCAAATTCCATTCCCTAACCCCTCCCCTTTCCTTTTTAATCACCTAAACCTCATTCAATCAGTGATAAATTAAATCAACTCTCTCTAAGTACAGCCTAGTTTGCTCATGACAGTAACTGATAAATAATCTCTTTGTCTTTAGACACAAACTTTTCCATCTTGCTGTCTCTCCCTTGTCCCACTGAGCAGGGTAGGAAAAAACAGCTGGGTGGGGGCATCTGGTAGACAACCAAAATCAATTCACGACCATTATACATCAATAAAACTAGATGAAACACAATCTTAGACATCCAACCTGATCTTCAACTTCATTTTAAAATCTTGGTTAATTTTGTTCAAGTTCAGAAAAATAAAATAAAATTATCTCAGTATCTGCCACTTTAACAAAATTACAAATTGAAATGGAAATTTCATCAAATTCATTCTTTTTCTTCCAAAAAACATTTGTAAAAGCAGAAATTATGCAATTGTCAGTTTTTCATCTTGCTTTCCTTTTTTCCAAAACTATGTGAAGACACCCACACATCTGTGACCTTATGTTAAACCCAAACAGTTCCAGAGCAAGGATGGAGGGAATTAGGCAGCCCCGGGACACTTAGAGAGCTCTGCCTACCACTCATTGTCACTTGTGCTAGTGGAGGTTCAGCAGCATTGTCTCTGATTGTGGCAAACTATCAAGAAAGGTAATTTGGGGACAGACCCTCCAAGCCATCTGCTGGCAGCACAGATATTTGGTGCCCTCTGAGGATTTCCTGTCTTAGTGAGGGCATGACTACCTTTCATTTCCCAAATCAAGGAAAGCTGCAGGTCATGATGAGCTGAAAGGCAATCTAGCAACTATTACCTTCATATTTTTTTTCTAGATAAGCAAGTATCAGCTCACTATGGAAGTCTAAGCTTAGAGTTTTGGCAGCAAGGCAATTACATTAGACCTCATGGTATTTGAAAGCTGTGCTGAACCATACCTGCCACCTATTTGTACAACTAAAACGTGTTTGGATGCACTTGAAAATAGATTTGCCCACCTAGAACAATCGTGTTAAGAACAACAGAGTATTTTCATGTTGGATCAAGAACAGTTCATAGTCCAAAAAACATTAATGGACAGCGTTGCTTGAATGTATTGCATTTCATACTGCCACATCATTAATTTTTAAGCACATTTTCCCAAATCCATCATTTTGCAAACAAGATTTTATTAACAACGTGCAGCCAATTGCTTATGTAAGACTTAACAATCATAATACCTCCCTAACTGTGCAACAGAGGGAAACCCACATTAACAAACCCTGCTCTGCATGGAGCATTTTGATTCTCAATCAGATGAATTAGCAGTTCAAAAAAGTTCACAAGAAGACAGATGGCAGTCAGCTAAGTCAGCTTTATCACATTACAGCATCACAGACCTGTCTGTTGCATTCTGTCAATGCATGGCTAGCTGCAGGATTTTCAATGGAACACTCTTTTCCAAAAAAAACCTCTTTCTGAGTCTTTACTAGCAGATTTCCCATCATATGTGAAAATATATAGCAGAACCTTCCTTCATTTCTCTCCATGTTTTTAATCACTTGTCCTTTTCCTGCCTCTTTCCTTCATGCTTTTAGCTACCATTTCTCCTGTCTGCCTTTTAAAAGGAGAAATTAGGTGAGTGGAGGATTCCAGAATGAAGTGGAGAAAAAGGTAAAAAAGGCAGTGATAATCAAGATATGTTTCTTTTTTCCTACCTGAAGATGAGAAATTAGTTATATCAGCTGTTCATTAGTATTTCCCATCTTCTATTTTTTTTCAACACACAGCATTCAAGCCATTTCCTGTTTTCCCAAATCATTGTTCAGTATGATTCCACTCAATAAATTGAAGGTGACTGCTACAAAACATGTCTGATCAAGCAGATCAAGCAGATATTGTCAACTTGTCAGTCAGACAACAGTAGACAAAAGGTTAGATAATGATTAGAGCAGAATTCAGTGTTTTCTGAATCTAATATGCAGTACTGGAATATACTTAGGTTTGGGGCTTTGACAGGCTTTGGGTTAATTTCATTTGTTGAGGATTTATATTCTTTTTTTGTTTTGGGTGGGGTTTTTCTAGCTGAAATCAGAATGGAAGTTAAGAGAACAAAAATATTTGGGGCAGAGAGTCTAGGATTTAGAGAAGTTTATTATTTTTATACTATAAGTTTCTCTCCTTATCCCTTTAAGGAATAAAATCATCAGCAGATGACATGTTGCTTCCCAAAAGCACCCAACATACTGTCAGCAGATGTGTTGGAGAGCAGATTTACAGGAGGAGAAAGACAAGAGAAAGAAAAAGAAAAGGAAAGAGGAAAAGGAGAAAAGGAAAAAATGAAAAAAGAATAAAGGAAAAAAAGAGAAAAAAAAACGAAAGAAAAAAGATGACAGACAGAGAGAAATAATGAGATGCTTTTCTCTGTTAGTGCGAGGCTAGGAAAGCCCAGCCCTTTTACAAAGTATTTGTGATTAGTAAGTGAGCAGAAAGGTTTGGATGTATGATGTACTTACTCTGTAAAGCTCATCATCTCGGAGCATCTCAACAAAACATTAAACAGTCTAGGCTAAAGCAGAACATACATTCGCCCTGTTTAGTTTTTTTAAGGAATTAAATATCCTTCTCACTTTCCAAAAGGAGGTTTTCTCACTTGTTGTTTCACAGACTTTTCCTCACACGTCAATAGCTTCACAGTTTATCTTTCCACGTAAATGGATATCTGTTTTATTGTTAAAACATATAAATTTCCCTGTTATAGAGATTATCTTGTGCTTACATGAACATGTAATGTGTGGAGACTACAAATTATGTGTCTGCATACACACATGTGCAGAGACAAACAAGACCACAGAGGATCAATACTGAATGAGACAGAGAGAGAGAGAGAGAGCCAAACTCATGGATAGACGAAGATACACTTTCATCTTGACACTTATGATGATAATACTCAATTACACCTGAGTTAAACGACTGAAAATCTCACTGGTGTAATTTTCAGTCTACATCTAAACTACAGTTTACGGAACCTGTGGTACAGGGAGAAGGAACTCTACTCAACAGGGAGACAGCATGGGAAGCGTAATATCTGCATCAGCTAGAAAATTGCAATCTTAAGGAAAAGAAATTCACTCTCATCCAGGGTTTGCTTGTTGCCTGGAGTTTTAGGTAGTTAGATTTTTTAATGTGGGTTTTCTTGGGGTTTGGCAGTATGTGGTTTTGTTGTTGTTTTTTTTTTTATTCATGAGGAACAAATGGACTGCAAATACAGAGATTTTGTCCAATACTGTCACATCATTCTCTTTGATGGTGCAGGAGAAATGGCATAGAGATTTATGACTTCATGAACAGCACACTCTTGTATTACATGCCACATAGTAAGTTATTGTTTATTGTACTCAAATGTGAGATATTTTGTAATACACCTATATATGGGTGCGCACATGTGTTTTCTATGTCTGTATTTTTGTACAAATGCACATACAAACACAAAAACATGAATTTGAAATCAATGTGTCATTATTAATGAAGGAAGTAGCAATGTCTCATCATTTTCAAAACCATACTATTCCTGTAACTATATGTGTTTCTCTGATTTATGTATTTGGGAATAAGTTGGCTCTTCAGGGAACCAGGAGGATCTTGCAGAGACATTTTTATTTTCTTCCCTCACACACATAAATTTGTGCGTTTTACAGTGGAACATTTCTGTATTTTTTCAATGAAAAAAAAAACGCTGAATGTATCTATTTGATGCAGACTGTATAGAATAACTTTATGGTCTTTACACTGCACTGAAAATATCTGGTACAAGGAACAACAGTATGATCTTCCCTTAAAAACAGAGAGATAGACATAAATAGAAATGAAAATAAAACAAAATAAAACAAAATAAAACAAACTCCCACACATTCAGATGTCATAATTGCCATATATTCCATGTTATTGATAATCCACTGGCCTATTCTTTTTTTAGAAGAGAAGCTTCCTTTGTAAATAATTAATTTTTTTTAAATTTTCATCTTGTAGTAGAAATAGCTCCCTGGCATACAGGATCTTGTACTCTTGACTAACAAAAAAAATGGCCATCCAACAACAGTAGGATCTTAACCAACATGGTAAGCAAAATGATCATATAATATTGCATTCAGTCCTGGTGTAAACTTACAGAGGAAGTACGTTAGCGTGCTTTTCTATTACATATTAATTTTCTAGAGAAAATATGGTTTTCTAAAGTATGTACTCTGATTTCAAAAGGCCTAAAATGCAGTAAGCTTTTTTAAAGAGTCAATTTAAAATACACCCATTTTTGAAAAAAAAATATTGATAAACTAGACATTTAATTTAATACTCATTTGGTATGGAAAACTGAGAATTTCTTGATTAGGAATTGCTCTACTCTTTTGGCTATAACTGAGTCATCTATCATGCACAAAAGAACTGTGAGGTTTTATTTCACAAACACATAAGGTTTTATTTGTAGTGGGCTGCTGCCTGCCCTCAGACACTGATCAGAAAATGTCCACATTTCCATGTCTAGCAGAGACTGTGGATCTCTGGCTCCTGTGGAGGTAGGAGGGGGAAACAAAAAACATGATCTACAGGTGGGTACTCTCTGGTGAGGCTAATAAATCTACACAGAGCAAGGATTATGCAGCCATAAAATTAATGGCTCTGTAATTCCTTCACCTGCCCACACTTGCGCAGCCTCCTCACCCTGATGCACTCACATCCCTGCTACACCATGGTTTCATACTTTTCATAGGATAACAGTGACAATCCCCTTCCCAAACTGCCTTTGACGGGCACATGGGACTCTTGGAGGCGCACAGTGCAGCTCCAAGGAGGATGTCAGACAAGCACAGCCATTGGGTCTTCAAAGACCCTTCTCTGCCTTGACAAAATGTCCACCAAAGGTAGCCCAGTGCTACTGTGCTGTGCATCTCTTCACCCCTGAGCTTGCAAGTCATCATGCTGCAGAACCTGTGCTCAGAAGTAGAGCAGCAAATTAAGGAATTGTTCCACAGTTAATGATTCAGCAGCAATTGCCAGAAAAATGAAAGGCAACAGAGGCTACAAAATCAGAGGCACTGTTTACAAACCTGAAATATAAAATCCAGCAAGAATCAGTATGTATGAATAAGAATCAATTATCTCTCTATACGTCCTCCTTTTAACACAGCAACCCTGCATGTGCAATTGAATGATGTTCCATCAAGAGATTACAACTGTATGTTATCATACAGCCAGGTGCCCTCTCATATACTGCTTTTGCAATTTTCCTGCTTTTGAAGAAGATACACCAAGAGTGTGACAGGTAGCCTGAAGTGATGGGTAGCTGAGAGTAACAAAAAATGTGTGAAAGCCTACAAAATTCTTGTAAAATATTCTAGTTCTGAGATTCTGGTATTTAATTTGCACTGCAAAAGGCATGTAGAGGGTATCTGAAGAGGGAAATTGCTTTCTACCTACATTCCATTGTCTGGTAACAACAATGTTTGGCACAGCTTTGCAGTGCTGCTTTAGAATAAATTAAAAAAAAAAACCTCATAATCTCAGTACACTATTCTTCTCCAGTGTTTTTTTACCCACAACTCCGGTACTTCCTTGGCAAAAAACTGAAGCCAAAGACAAAGGTCTTCATCTGCCACCAAGATTTTTACACCAAAAAATGGAGTTTTCCATTAACAAAATATATTAGGACTAAAATAAGGCACAAATAGATTCCTACAGATCAATCTAATGATTTTTTATTTTGTTTTTTGGACTAGATTTTCTTATTTTATGCTTTTCTTTTCACGTAAAAGAAGTGTACTCTCTTTTACCAAAGGAGGGAGAGTCACCATTATGAAGAAACTAACCCTAACCTATGAACTGCTCTTTGAAACTATTCCATTTAAAATACAGTTCAAAGTTAGTTCACAAAAAGGTAACAAAAGACTTCCAAATGTTTTTCATGGTTTTTTTGCTGAACTAAATTAAATTCTAAATGTATTTTGGCCATCCAGCTTCTTTCGCGAATGTCACAAGTGGACATATGCAGGCATATGACTCCATCTGGACTAATATTTCTTGCCTGATACACAGAGAATAAATTGGAGCACTGCCTGAAGGGAGATAAATTTCTGTATCACAAAAAAAAAGCCCAAAACAAAACAACACAATTTTTTTTTAAGTCTATCACCTTATTTAACCTAGCTATAACTACAAAAGGATGAAGTATTCTTTCAGTATTGGTGTTACATACCACTTAAAAGGATTTATTTACATGTATAATTGGGAGAGGTTATTAAAATCAAGGCTGCAGATACTAATGAAGATTGGGACTGTAGTTTATACTTTATCTTTGCAGCAAAACACCACATCTTTAAGAGTAAAAGTCAACTAGCAGAGAAGAGACCCCTTTTTGAATACCCTAGAACTAAGGACATGAATCTATGTCAAGGATTGCCTCAGCTGGAATTCTAAGGTGGGTATGGAAATAATGCTTTGAGCAGTAATCCCTGCTTGGATTCTCCCCAGTAAAAAAGCCATAAACAATTTGGTGGAACTGAAATGCCTTCCATGGCCTTTGGGTGAACTGGCTGGCAGTGCCTGGGCACAGGGACCCAGCCCCTGCCCATCACCTGCCTGCCCCTCTGGCCAGGCTGCTGCCGCCCCTGAGCCTGCCCCATGCACCCATTTCCCACCCTTCCCAAAGAAAACCACCCTATGCTGCTGAGAAATTCTGCATCTTTTTGCTACCTCCTGGTGCACAGTGAAGTGCAGCACTGCAGGCCACAGCTTCCCACAAGGCTGAAATTCACTTCTTTATCGGTCGTGCTTAAAATCTCCACTACAGCTTGAATGGGAAAGGTGAGAAGAGATAATTTTTTCCTCCCGCATTATCAGCAGACTTTCATTATTGTCACATCCCCTGGACATGTTTTACCTTAAGTACAGATAAAGCAAAGTAGAAAATCATGGAGTGAGCACGTCAGGAATCTATTTGGAAATATTATAACACAAATGCTGAAAAAACAGGCCCTCAAGGTATCCTCCTAATCTGTCTTGAACACAGCATCAAAACTATTGAAACAGGATAGCAATTTTTCACAAAAGAATTTGGAGGTTCAGTAGATCAATAATACTGATATAAAAGGTCTTTCTAGATAATGGTATATACACAGTGTGAAAATTCTACACTGAGCATCATTCCAGCTGTTTTCTGAGAAAACTACTGAAAATCTTTATTCATATGAATAAAGTCTACATAACTGGAACTATATCTGATAAACAAGCTTTTTTATAGAAGTTGGACCCCTTCTCATTCAAACTCTGTTGGTGGGTGGTTATTAGAGGCACTTCCAGGAAGCAGATGACAGCACAATTAAAAGCAAAATATCTCCCATCAGGCATCCTCACATGCATATAGAAAATCAGCATCAACATTCTCAGGAAAGTACTCCAAACAACTCCCAGGGAGAAATTCTAATGGTTTTGCATTGTTCCTTGCAAGAAGCAGGGGAATATTAAATGAACAAATTCACTATGGACTTCAACTCATTTCAGTTACTGGATAATTCTTAAATATCTTAATTAAAAATTAATTTGAAAAAAAGGTTTAAGATTTTGACTTTTCCCAAAGCTTTGCTATGCACTTGAGTGAGCCAATGCAGTGTTCAGACACTCAGTGAAGACACAAATCTGGTGAATGATCCCGTTTGGAGACACCTATATGAGACACATATTTGTATTGAATCTGCACAGAGGGGAGGAACACAAGGCAGGCAATACAATTTTTAAAACCAACAGGAGATTACAGGGGAGGAGGGCAGTTTAGACAAACCAAAGGGGCTTCAAAGGATTTATAAATGGCAGGGAGGTTTCCAGAAAAAGGAGCTGGTCTTTGGGAAGATGGACAGCTGGTGCAAAACCAACAACACTGGGGAAGGAACAATCCATTAATGACAAAACATGCTATAACAGCACAGACCAGAGGGGGTTATAGAACTGACCTCTAAGACGGAATTACAATTGAAAACACGCACCGCAACAATTAACTTAGGTGGGTTTTTTTGTTGCATACATTTGAAGTTCAAATAAGCATAAATTCTGAGTATCCAACAGACATGCTGGATGCTTCCTGTATAATTATTGCCCAGGGAAAGCCTTTAAAATTTTGCTGTATATATATGACTATCATATTTCTAACTCCAAGGTTTGAGTTACCTCATTTGTGAATGTATCTCCTCACATTCAGATAAATCATCATTGATGTCTAACTTGTTATTGTCTGCCTTTTCCCGTAAAGATAGACCATGTTTTGTGACAATCTTATGTAAAATGCTGCCTGACATGAATTCTGCTAGCTTTAGAAAGGCAGTATAATAATATTCCGCCAAATTTGTCTAGACATCAAACTCCCATTTTTTAGATTCCCAAAGTTGTTCCATAACTGCATGGATGAATTTTTAACTGTATAATTTATTTTTATAGGAGTCTGTAGAAGAGTTGAATCAAGATTAAAATTTAAAGAAAAGCACTGCAACTTTGAAATAGGATAATTCTTTCAAGGTGAGGAAGTTAAAAAGTCAAAGAAATAGATTAATACTCAGATGTCAAATTTCCAATCTCTGTTCCAGGCCCCAGCACAAATCTATTTATACCTGATGTTTTAGCCTATCCAACTCTGCACAGTACAGCATAAAATCTGGAGTGCTCAGGCAAACGCAAAATTTTTCCTAGATTTTGAAAAGCTCTACTTTGCAGCAACATATTGTCTTCAAATGAATGAATCATGACATGAGCCTGGGCAGTTAGCTATGACATCTGTTATGTAGTAAATTGCAATGCATGCCACATGCATAATGAAGGGAAAAGAGGTATTTAAGCTCCTAAAACATGCCTCATTGTATGATGGTGCATGAACACAGACAGTGACACCCAGGACATATGGAAAGACTGCAGTGTCAAAAAATGTACAAATATTGTTGTTGTTTCTATCATTGAGAAAATGGAGATGTTAACTCTCTTGAGAATTAAAAAAAGACAACTCTATAAAACCCTATATTCAGACAACTGAATAAAATAGTAAGACGTGGCAGGCAAAATGACAATTAAGATCTCTCTTAAAAGTTGCTTGCATGAATCTGCTTGTGAGAAGGTTTTCATAAGGAATACATTTTGTTTCCTCAATTCTCTCATTCCTTTCTTGGTGGCTTGCATTTCAAAAGCACTGCATATGTTATAGACAATAATAAATCATTCAAATGTTGAAAACTCCACTGCAAGATGAATTAGAAGACCAAAATCTGTTTTCCAGACATGCAGACTTTTTCCTATCATTATACAGTCCATTAGATTCATTAAACACAAATTAAACAGCACAAAAACAAATTTGCAGGTGAAATTTTGAAATTCCAACCCACCCCCATTCCTAAGACAAATATGGTGCGTACATAATGTTAGGCCAGCCCACTTAATTACTACTGGCTTCTGAATGACCTACAAGGACAAGTCCGCAGTAGTGTAATTTTTGAACTTAACATTAAAATGCAGCTGCCTGTGTTTAGACATTTGGGCTGAGGCTCAATATTTAAACAACTGCTCTGAGCACATAGACCAATATGCCTAATGTAAGACTCACAGGCTTGAAAAATGTGGCCTAAATCATGTGAGGAAAGAGTTATAGCACTCATTGTAAACAGTAAGTGATAAAGTGGGGGAGTCTGTTAAGAAAATATTTGGATAAGGTTAGGAATGTCTAACTAAGCTGGTTTTTATTGCTTGGGGATCAAGATGGATAGAATAGGGCTAGGATATTTATGGTATTCCAAGAAAGGAAACAAGTGAAAGGAAATTCTTAATTTAACACACCAATATGGCAATTTCCAGGCTAGGCTGAAGTAGAAAACATAAAACAGGTATAAGGAAGTGATTATAAAGCAGATTAATGTACATAATAATTGCAAAAAATCAAGGTATAAAAATTCTACTAATAAATCTTCAATATTACAACAACAGAGTATGAAAAAAAGTAATTCTTCAAGATAGTGTTAAAAAATTGTAATTTTAATCACAAGAGGAGAAAGTTTTTGAGAACATTCACAAAATTTTTCCTTCATTCTTATCCATGTATTGACAAGAAATTGGCATAAAAGAAACAGAAATACTATTCTTCCAGGCAGCAATAAAAGATATTCCAATTAAAGAAGGTAATATTATTATTTAACTGGAATCTATTTAAGAAACACTAAATTCCATTATTAAAAAGTTTAGATTGAAGTATTTCTATGTTAAAAATTCTAATTACAACCAACTTTAATTATTTCCTTTCTCACTGTAGCAATATTCTAGGAAAATCTTATCTAAAAAGAATTAATATATTTGAAAATAATTTAGAAGATGTTTTTCTTTTATTTTATTTGTGTAACTTATACCATCAAGAAAGCATAGCCTAAACAAGATATGTAAAAAAAAAATTAAGCAGAATGATCCTGCTTTCTGCCTGTGTACAATATTGACAGACTTTATTGCTGCAAGGTAGTTGGATTTGCAAATCATTGAAGGAAGCCACATACCCCTAATTTGTTTTCCCTGTATTTATGAGGCAAATCAGAAGAAATTTTGTGAAGTCCTCCATGAAAAATGGTAGACTTAGATATGGCACAGGTCTGAGGACTGGAAGTTATTTTCAGCCCACTTTCTAAACCTTGCAAAGGCTTGTAGATATGTCTGGAGAGAACAACAAATAAAACTGAGTCATTCACTCTATTCCTCAGTTGCAGCTTGGCTCTTAGAGCGTAGAAGTGTAGTCTTCTAACTGATTATAAATAGCATAGCATGAAAGAAACTTAAAAATATCTTTCTTTTACTTTCTCCACGCTGATGATTTATTTCAAATGAGAGCAGAAGTACAATGTTACAAGAAGAAAATTACCCTTTTTCTTTATTCAAGGAGACCTTTTAAAAAATGTCAAATTAATTACCCCAAACACCTCTCAATATGTTTATCGCAATTTGAAAAGACACACTATATATATTCTCTTGGTCCTGTATAAGCACTCAGAGTAGTAGTACATATTAATCGTAGCCAGTTTTGTCACATTTTAACCCATTTGCTTTTCCCTCAGGTGGTGTGGAGAGGGGCAGACACGGCCTCACGTGCCTGGATTTACACCAGGTGCCCGATTTATCTGGCAGACGCAGAGCAGTGACGCTGGCAGCAGCCCTGCATGCTGTGCCTGCCCCTGTTCCCTGCCCTGGCATCCTCCTCCCTACCCAGGCAGTGCAGGTGGGGCTGACAGCAGTCTTTCAGGGAGGCAGGAGGCAAAGCTTCCAACATCCTTTCTTTCAGGCCAGGAAAGGCCAGGTTTCCAAGAGACAGGATTAAATATATACAATTATTTCATTTTGGAGACAATTGCATAGCAACTGGCATGGCAGCTGAGAAGTGGAAAGACTGCAAGATTGCAATTAAAGAGGTAGTACAACTGCATTCAAACAGTTTTGTGCAACTGCAGCTGTTGTTGGAGGTTTCTGTAATGCCTGTGTTGCTCAGGAGCCTGCCTGAATTTGCAGACATGAGAATCCCCCATGGCACCAAACAGCAAAGAACATGAACATGTCAGCAGCCATTTACTGACCACATTTGTGAACTGAATGTGATTAAGATCAAACAAACAACACCTAAAAAGAAGGAAATGGGAGATATAAATAGACTTGTACTACCAGAAGACTGTATTTGCTGATTACAATTATCCCAAGAGTACAAACAGAGAAGGAGTACAAAATTACTTTGCCTGTAAGTCTGACAACAGGAGAAAAACCCAGAAAGAGAAGTACTTCAATAACTCTATGGGAAACTATTATGATAATACAGCAAGAAATAGCTATAGGGCATAATATTAAAACAGGTGGTAAAAGTGTTTCATAACTCCAAACCTGTCTGTAGGAAAATCTCAGCATTCTTTCCTCTCTGCCAACAGGTAACACAAAAATGGTAGCTACTGTAAAATATAAATAAGTATATCTGTCTATAAGCAGGAAAAGCTTTACTATTCATGTATAATTTCTCCTTCCTAAACAGCTGATATTTACCTTGAAGATGAAGCTGTTGGGACAAATGTAAAAAAATTAAAAATAATATTTCCAAATGATAACGGCAGCTAAACTTTTCAGACGAAGTGTAGAAACAGAAGGCAAGAAACAAGAACTGTTTTTTACAGCCTGTAATTTTCTCATAATGTCATCTCTGACATCAGCAGGTCTCACAAAATCCTGTAGAAACTGCTATTTATCACTACCTGAAAACCAGGAATGCCTCCAGCAACTCTTGTGTTGGCAGACCTGACTGCCACTGATTGTTTATGTTTTTGTTCTCAAGAGCACCCGGGCTTGGGTGATGCTCTGGAAATGTTCCCAACCTGGAAACACAGAACATGAAAGCCAACCTTGAAAAGCCAGTCAAATTCTATATTATTGCCCAGCATAATCAATGACCAATATATGGTATTAGCTCATCGTCACCACAAACTGAAAAATGCAAAGTGTGTGCGAGAGACGGAAGGATTGCAGCACAACAAAGAAAATTTTTCACAATCTTTAATAAACTAGACTTTTTTTTTTCTTGAAATGCTTTACTGTTTGTATTTCAGAAATCTCTTATTAAAATTAATACCATGGTCCTGTGGTGTGCTGAGTGCATCAGTGTCATCTTTCTCAAGAAGATAAGCATTCACTTATGAATCATTTATCTAAACAAAAGTTTTACTTCCTTGGCACCTGGATCTTAACCAATTATTTGGGGCATATGAAAAAAAAATACTATGAAAATTATTTCTTAAAAAATTGTCTTTTCTTCAAGTTTTTGGGTTAGAAAATTTTGCTTGCAAAAATGTATTATATCAAAAGCAACCATATGTTCATATTGAAGCATGACTCTTAATGCCAGAAGATATTACATTAATCAGCTGGCAGAGGTGTGTCTAAACAGTTTTCAGCTTTATGCAAATCAGAAATCCCACAGCTCTTATCTTTCAGGAAACCAATGAAATTACAGCAAAGGTTACCAGCAAAACCAACCTTTAGAACTAAAGCATCTTCACAGGTAAGGAATTAGACAATGTTTAGGAGATGAACATTTAGAACTATTACACAACATCAGACTGTATTTCACAAGTTTTCATGAAATTTCCTTTCATATTTTGCTTATATGGTCAAAACTACAGAGCATTCCTTAAAAAAGAAGAGAATTACATTAATTAACATCAGTGAGTTATTTTTAAAGAAAATGTAGCAGTTCTGCTGCAGGAAAGTAAGTTTTCAGATAAGTAAAATATACTCCAGCATGACCTTGCTGCAGGCCGCAATCTTAGAAATATTCTTTGTATCTTTAAAAGACATTTTTGAAACTTTTGGGTCTTCAAAACTTGTGTTTACTGTACTGGAGTCTAACATAAAACATTCCATTAAACACATTCCTATGCACTTAAAACATATTCAAGTGTTTTATGGTCCTCTGATCCAGAGGAGAAAGTGTGAATATTGTCTGTTTTGCAAACTCCTAATAGTAACATAAAGAATAGTCAGCTAGAAAATATCCCATAGTCATATAAACTTCAAATTTAAACAGCCAGGCCAGAAAACATGAGAAAAAAATGAAAAAGGAAAAAAAATGCTGGGTTACAGAAAACAAAGATTGTACTGAATTGGTTTACAGCTGTAAGAGCCTGGATAACCATAGTCTATTTCCACCCTATTTCCCAGAGGACCTTCATATGAAGAATCAGCTTCTATTAGAATTCTTTTTTCTTTTTTTCTTTTCTTTTTCTTTCTTTTCTTTTTCTTTCTTTTCTTTTCTTTTTCTTTCTTTTTCTTTTCTTTTTCTTTTCTTTTTTTCTTTTTCTTTTTCTTTTCTTTTTTCTTTTCTTTTTCTTTTTTTTTTCTTTTTTTTCTTTTTTTCTTTTCTTTTCTTTCCTTTCCTTTTCTTTTCTTTCCTTTTCTTTTCTTTTCTTTTTCTTTCCTTTCTTTTCTTTTCTTTTTCTTTTCTTTTCTTTTTTTTTTTTTCTTTTCTTTTCTTTTCTTTTTCTTTTCTTTTCTTTTCTTTTCCTTTCCTTTTCCTTTCCTTTCTTTCCTTTCCTTTCCTTTTTCCTTTTCCTTTTCTTTTCTTTCCTTTCCCTTTTCTTTCCTTTTCTTTCCTTTCCTTTCCTTTTTTCCCTTTTCCTTTCCTTTTCCTTTCCCTTTCCTTTCCTTTTCCTTTCCTTTCCTTTCCTTTCCTTTCCTTTCCTTTTCCTTTCCTTTCCTTTCCTTTCCTTTCCTTTCCTTTCTTTCCCTTTCCTTTTCCTTTTCCTTTTTTTTCCTTTTTTCCTTTTTCCTTTTCCTTTTCCTTTCCTTTTTTCCTTTTCCTTTTCCTTTTCCTTTTCCTTTTCCTTTTCCTTTTCCTTTTCCTTTTCCTTTTCCTTTTTCTTTTTTTCTTCTTTTTCATTTTATTCCTTTCTTACAATATTAAGTCCCTGTGTTAAAAAATAGAATCTAGTTGAGAAACTTTTATACAGAAATGTGAAGAATTTCTCTTGCTGAAGAATTTCTCTCCGCTCTTTTAGCCATTGAGAGGGTCAGTAAGAAAGAAGTAGCTCTGAAGAAAAATAAAAATATAAAAAGCAGCAAAGTGAGAGGTAACAGAAGTACAAAATATAGTTGACAATTCCCATGAAGTACCAGTCTTTTGAGGATTAAAAAGAGGGTGAAGAAAACAGTCAAAAGCTTTTCAAGAGCTTTTCACCCTGTGAAAATTTGAAGCAGGAAATGCTGCCAAATCAGACTCTGCAATCTGCCATATAAGCAGAAGTTAGGAATATACAGCTGCCTAGAAGAATCTTCAAGTTGCTCACTTGGCTTTTGTGGGGAAAAAGAGTTTCATTCATATATCTAACCTTTTGGGCGTCTTTTAAATCTCCTTATTTTCTTTGAAATGCCTCCTGAAAAACAGAAAACCACAGAAAATTAGGTAGAATGTTTGTTCTAAACAAACTATTCCATGAATGAAGTTGAACATTTCTGTGATACCTTTCATTAATTTGATCTCACAGTTCTGAAAATTATGCGCACAGAAGATGTGCAGCAATAATTTGTATCTAGCCAATGCACACATTAAGCATAAACACGATTTTTTATGGCATAATTTTTTTTTGAGTCTCATAGAATCAGAATCTATGTGCCATGTGTCATAATGCAGTACATAGGTAATAGTAATTCATTTCAGTAAACCACCAGATGCAGTTTTGCATAAAGCATCATTATAGATGAAAAAATGTTATATATCAAAATCAGTAAAACTCTGAAGTGGTAACAAATTTCTCTTTATCTAATTAAAGTGAGATAAACTCTTGTACAACAAATAAATTCTGATATTGTGCATTACAATTACTTGCTCAGAAAAATAATCCAATTTGAAACAATTGATCCAAGATCAGATCAGGTTTGCTATTGAAGGATTTTAATTTAGATTTAGAACCAAAATGTCTTTACTGAGGTTTTGTCAGAACTCAATACTAACCTGCTAATAATATGTAGGTCTTCAAAGAGGAAGCCATCTGCTGTAAACTTTGCTGAATTATCCAAAGATTTCAAAGATTTCTTCATGCCAGTCTCATTAGCAGGAAGATTAAATTGAAATTGTTCAAAATTCTTAATCTGTAAAAGCTCTAGAAGGCTTGTCAGTGACACAAGGAAAACTATCAGAAAAACATATCTTGGTTAAAATGACATTCACGAACAACCATTGTATCACACATTCCTGTTTCGTCAAACTGTGATGTTTGCCCACTATCAGTGGTTTTGAGGTGGCAGTTTCTTTGAGCCATACCTTTGGTTGTCCAGAACCTTTTTTTAACACCCATGATGCTTATGTGTACAAGAAATATGGACTAGACCCAGACTCTGAATGGATAATTCCAAATTTCAGCTATGTACTTCACTGGCAAAGTCAGGTTCTTTTAAATCTGAAATTATTTTTAGTTTTCAGAGATTAAAATATAATCTTCTTTCTCAGTTGTAATGGAAAAGACTTAAAAACTTGAATAAAATATTGAAAAGTTTCATTGAGGACAGAACTAAAATTTAATGTAGAGATCTGTTCTTTATTTCTGCAATAGGCAATGGTAAGACTATATTTTGATTACAAGTTACTCAGTAATTGAATTAAATGTGTATTGTACATGTCTGTGCACATTATAGCATGCACATTATTTATTATACTTTAATTTGAATTTTTTTTAATTCTTCTAATTTTACGGCATGTCTTATTTTGACTTATTTTAAGCCTGACTTAATCCCACCCATCACTTCTGAGAACTGACTTCAGTTATATAGAAACAATGAGTGTTGCCTAAAGGGTATGAAATATATGCCAGGTTAGCTCATTGTCCTTTCAAGCCTTGCATCCCCCCTCCAGAAATGATCCTATTTGGGCCAAGGGGAAGGCAGAGCACTTCAAAGGAGGTCAGCAGGTTTGCCCCAGAAATGTTAATTTCTCATTAAGTTACACAGCTGTATCTATTACTAGTGGTCAAAAAATTATTCATCCATTTTGCCAATCCAGACAGTAGCTTGTTTGTTTTGTTTAACTCCTGTAAAAAATGAATTTTGGTTGGAATAATCAATGCATGTACTAATAATTTAATTTGTTTTGTTTTATTGGTGTTACTATCAGAAAGAGCAGCAAAGTAGCTCAGAAGCCATGGGACTCTGGGAGTTGTTTACTAACCTGTAGCACTCTTTGGCTGTTGGCAATAAGATAAGCCTTCACAGCAAAAATAAATGGATTTTCACCAAGTTCACAGTGAGAAGGTGTTGGTTTGAGAGCCAGAATCTGTGCTTCTTTACATGGCCATTTAAAGGAAACAAGGATTAAATTAAAATTATATTAATCCTTTGATTTAACTAGATGGTCTCACAGTGGGATCCCCAAGCTCTGGTGTCACCTTCTGCAGAGCCTTGGACAGAGCTGGAGCCTGTCCCTGCCCCTGCCCCAGCCCCTTCCCTGGAGCACAGCCCTGTCACAGAACATCTGCTTTGGAGGGTCAGCTCTTACCAGGAATGCTTGGAGAGGCACAAGTCCAAAGCTGTGGGATTTCAGGCTTGGTCCAATAAAACAGATGCTCAGTACTGCTGCTAGTACAGCAGAGAACAAAAAGGTTTCCTCTAATGCTTTGCTCGCTCTGTTACCAGATAATGTGAGTACTGCATAAGGAATAATTAAAGTTCACAGGAATGAAATATTATGTTGCTCTGCAGGGATATTTATTTCTAAGTTTTTCATGCTGAAGCACATTATATATTTGGAAATATCTTCTATCTCCTCACTCCTCCCAAAATAAAAGGCCTTAAGACAACAGAACCAGAGAGAATGGAACATTAAACATTAAATTTAGGTGAGAGTGTGCAAAGAAACACTGAAATTATATTCAGCCTGAAAAAATATGCTTTCTGTGCTCCAGCCAATTTTTACTGCCAAGAAGCAAGTCATTGAACAGTTAGTGTAAAAAAAAAAAGCATCAAAAGAGGAGACAAAGGCAAATTGAATACTTACAAAGCAAACCAAAATCAGCAGCTTTTTCTAATCATGAGGGATACTGGGACGAGTAGACGTAGAAAATGAAAGCTGGCATCTCAGCCAGGCTGGAATTTAGAGTCAATATTTTGACAACGAACTGATGTGTAGTAAGACTAGGTCAGGGGAGCCTTTGAATGTTAAAGCAGACAGCTTGGGTTGAGTAGAGCAGATAACAAGCAGCCAGATGGTATTCAAGGAAGTGTGCATACACAGAGAGTATTATGGTAAAAATGATAGACTGAAGTTATGACACAAAAATGGTCATTTTGTAAGCATTCAGGATGGATAAAAGCAGGAGAGTGTCATGTTTCTTGAATCTAGAGAAGAGCATTTAGCAGGGATGAGAGCTTTGATGAGACTTTCAGCTTTGTGGGTAGCTAAGGAGCTGTTTCTTGATGCCATTGAGCAGAAAGAATCAATAAGATGTAGAAATAGCCCAGAGAGGATGCTTTAGAATGTAAAATGTCACTCCAATTAAGTGGCTGATTTAGCCATAAGAAATGACAGACTACTAAATGTGTAGATTAGATCCATGATTTCTAAAATAGAAAGACCATGGCAATAATTTCAAATAGCATGAAATCTCATCTCAGCAGAACAGTAACAATATAAACATTTCATATCACAAAGAACTTAACAGAAATCTTCATATTCTATTTCACAATTAAAGATGATTCCACATTTCCAGGTGCAATTAAACTGGATCTTTTCTAAGATGTTGGAAAAGTGCTATAATCAAGTTTCTGTCCTTTAGCATGTACCTACATATCGAGAAACTTAACTTTTATCTGCTGGAATGAAAAAATGATGTTGTTTATGTTTTTATCAAAAAAGGGAAGGGAAGGGAAGGGAAGGGAAGGGAAGGGAAGGGAAGGGAAGGGAAGGGAAGGGAAGGGAAGGGAAGGGAAGGGAAGGGAAGGGAAGGGAAGGGAAGGGAAGGGAAGGGAAGGGAAGGGAAGGGAAGGGAAGGGAAGGGAAGGGAAGGGAAGGGAAGGGAAGGGAAGGGAAGGGAAGGGAAGGGAAGGGAAGGGAAGGGAAGGGAAGGGAAGGGAAGGGAAGGGAAGGGAAGGGAACTCCTGGAAACATATGAGGGCTATCAACTTATATTTTTTAGACATTGTTGCACAAATTGTGTGGAAAATGTTTTTGGGGTACAGGCAAATCCAGAAGCCAGTGGCCAAGTAAAACTCCCAAAAAATCTTTATTATTTTAATGGCAGCAACATAATTTTTCAGACAGCCTTACAATTAAAGTACTGTTTTGGACATTTTAACGCTTGAAATCAACAAATCATCCCCTTGAGTTCCTACTATTAACTCTTCTCAGCATGGCTTTACTGAGTAAGACATGGGAGTAGGAATGTAATTGTTTTCGCATAACTATAGCATCTTCATTTGCCAAAATTCGCTCAAGTGTTTTTGTGCTGCAATGTCTCCATTCAGGAGCCTGCAGAGAAAGGGGTACAGGCATTCAGGGTGAGTGCTGCTCATTCCCTGTGTGTCAGTGGGACCACCCACCTAAAAATGGCTCTGCAAGCTTCATCCTCACCATAGGATGAAACCCCTCTTCTCCCGGGTTTTCACAGTAGCGCTGCCCTTCTCCTCACATCCACTGGTGCCCAATTGTACCCTCGCATCTTTACCCAGGAACCCTTTAGCCCCACAACGCTGCACAGACTCTTAGCAATCAAAAAAAGTAAAGCAGCCTAGTGGAAAGTTCTGCCAGAACTGCAGATAAATCACACTGCCTTGCAACTGAAGTGAGCTCAAAACATCTGCACAGGCAGTTAATAGCAGTTGCCATGGCACCGCTGATGCACAGAAACGTATTAATCCTCTACAACTCAGTTGTGTGCCTGAGCTGTAGATCTCCATTGTAAGTAAATTGACACACTTTACAGCTATAATGATGCCAGCATTACAAGGAAACACAAATGCGGTGATCAGCCATAATAACAAGCTTTTGCTTATTTTAATGAGAATTGCAGGCTGTTACTTCTCTGAAAAGCAGCGTATCAGAGTGAAATTAGAATTTACTGAGCCCAGAGCAAGGCATTACTTCACTTCTGCCATATCACCTGAGTAGACTTCGCTCCCTGTCCGTTGCAAGCACTTAGACCCTTCACTTTATTCTTTGATTGACACTGCTGGGTAAAAAAACATGAGGACCATGACTTCTGTGATCTGATAGCTTTCAGATTCATTTATAGCTTTGATATCCATGGCTTTAATTTTGCATTCTCCTGTTCTCCACACAGATGAAAATGCCCTGCAAGAATACTTCCCTGCATGCTTTCTGCTTTGAGGTGGCCACAGAACACCTGAGAAAGGACTAAGATGCAGGCTACAAAATTGAAAGGAGGCACAGAAAAGCAAAGAACAGAGCGCAAAACCTCCTATTGTCCATTAAATTTGCTCCATTCAGAGAAAATCAAGTCAAGCATCCTTAAAACTAATGCTAGGTGAATTTATGTCCCACATTTATCTGTGTTCTTTTATGCCATTTCAGACAGATATCTGTAGTTCCTTGACCATACAGTTAGTCCTTGAAAATAATGTGGTGAAAAAGACAAATTTTGCACTTATATTTTCTTTAATATACATACTTTTTCTGCAATACAAAGTAATCCAAAGTTATAAAATGCATTCTTTTAATTACTTAGTGTGGCACAGATGACAATTTCAGAACAAATTACAATTTAGAAACAGGGTTCCATTAAGGAATCTAAAATTTTAGTCTTGTGACATCCCATGTTATTACTACACAACATCTTAGGCATTGTGCTGGGAGATACTGGTTATAATATCTCTGTCTGGATCTTCTATACACCACAGTTAGATATCTTTCAATTGATTTCACTGGGATTTGGATCAGACACTATGCACAATTTTTATTAAACAGATAATTATCTGCAGTCAGCCTAACATGCTCAAAACATTCACACTTCTATTCACATTCAACTTACAAAAATTATTGTCTCAATTTTTTTAAAGAAAATGTGCCACAGAAATTCTTTCTGTGGTGCTCAGTTCATCTATAACACAAATATTCTTTATTTGTACCAAGTCAGACTGGTGCAGTTTGCCATGCAACTCAGGCAACCTAAACATGTCTACTGATATATTTTTATGTGTATTAGCACTAGGAGGACAATTTTCTATTCCTACTTGGGTTAAATCTAAATTTTAATAAGGGCAGGTAATCTAATTCAACCTCACTAAAAAGACTTGGAAGCTCTGGGGCTCCCACAAGGCCAACAGATGATTAGTTAATAATAGAAAACCACCAGTTCCTGGCATGGGCAATAATCAGAATTACAGTGAGACACGATAATGGAATCCAAGTGAGTGAATAATGTGATATTGAGACCTGACGAAGGAATGACCACAGATCACCTGGCAGGAATACAAAATATTCTCATGCTCCGAAGCCCATGCTGGAGCAGGCTCCTGGCAGGGACCTTTAGAATTGTGAAGAAAAGTTTTGCTTGTAGGACTTGTGGCCCCACGGGGAATCCGCACCAGAGCAGCTGGTTCCCAAAGGATCGCACACAGAGGAGAGGGACACAAACTGATTTCATTTTTAAAGAACTGTAGCCCAAGGGAAGGACTCACTCTGGAGAAGTTTGTGCAGGACTATCTGCCATTGGAGAGCAGGGGAGAAGTGTGAGGCGGAGGGAGTGACAGAGACAACTTGTGATGCACACACCACAACCCCCATTCCCCACTGTCAAAGGGGAGGTAAAGGAATCAAGAATGAAGTTGAGCCTGAAAAGAAGTGAGGGGTGGGCAAAGGCATTTTAAAGTTTTGCTTTATTCCTTATTTTTCTACTTTTACGTGATTATTAATAAATTTATTTCTGAGTTGAGATTGTTTTGATGTTAATTGCTGAGTCTCCCTGCCCTTATCACAACAGATAAGCTTTCAATCACAGTTTCTCTCCCCTCCCAGCTGAAGTCATAGAGTGGGCATCTGACATCCAGGCAAATCCATCCATCACACCAACTAAAAGTTAAATACAACTTTTTGATGGATTACAGCAGTCTGGCTCTTTTTTTACCACATTAAAAAAAGAAAAAAAACCTCAGACAAAAAAAGAATTTATTAATACATACGGAGACCTCAAAGAATATTTGTTTCCAAATTGTAGTGGTGTTTGCTAGGCAACAGTCATTTTCACATCCTAATCCTGAAGTGTGCTGAGAACATTTAATATTAGTTGCTGAGGTGGACTGGGCTCATCAGATATATATATATTACTCTTTGACCACCCACATCCATCAGTTCGGGTGGTGTATTTGAGCAGGCAGTGCCCTTCCTTTCCAGCTACCAGAAAATTAATATGTCTAAAGACCTACAAATGTGTCACTTACCTTTATGCCTTTATCACATCAGAATTCTGAAAAAGACAAATTGTAAAGGCAAATGGCAAAAAAAAATTTAGGCCAACCGCATAAACTATGTGTCCAGAGACAAGCAAAGTGTGATCCTGCAAGGATATAGCTGGTGTAAAAGTTCGGTGGGGTGGGTCTGAGGTTTGACTGTTTTACTGAGTCCCACCAGGGTTCTTCTGTCTGCACACAGCCAGGCATGGGTTCTTGTTCATGTCACCCTATGTGGTTCCCATGTGAATTTTGAGAAAGGCCTGGGTGAGGTAGAAAGTAGAGAGCTGGAAAAATCTCTTACATGCTTCCTCTCCAGCCTGATGGGTAACACAATAAATAAAATTAGTCCTTTGGGACTAATTTAAGTGAAGATATTCATGTTGGAGGATGGGATGTGCTTAAAGATCGCAGATTTAAAATGATGGTACTCCTTTTTTTACAAACTTGAAATGTAATTCAGCTCAAATTTCTGCTTTTAAACCCAGATTGTGCTGGACAATATTAATATTTCATAAGAAAATACAAGGATATTGAAACTCATTTGGGAGAAAAGACAAAAGTTACATCAAGTCAGAAAAACATTCCATAACATTTGAGTCTGGATAACAGGCTCCAGCAAGTCCATAAATCCTATTTGCTTTCATTGACCTGATGGAGTTTCTTTGGCTCATCAACAAGGAATTCTGTGTGGAAAGCAGTTTGTTTCATTTGTTTCCAGAAGCATATACATATACAGAGCGTTTAATGGCCTAAAGCCCTAACTTAAACTCACTGCGTTCCTGCAGTGTGTCATATTCCATCAGGAGCCAATGTGCAAATAACATATTTCCATTTTTAAAGTCTGAAAAATGTCACAAAAAGCTTTTGGCATTTACATGAGTCAGACAATCACACTTACACCCTCTAATTCTCGCTGCAGATAATTTCTAATGCTCACTATATAACCACAGCATGAAATCAGTAAAAACTATTAAAGAAGTTCTGCAGCATAGCTGTTAAAGTATGCCAAACTGGAAAAAGAGAGAGTACTTAAAACTATACTATTAACAATAAGTCCTTAAAAAGTGGAAATCAAAAGGTAATGCACTTAAAAAAAAAGATGTGATATTCTGTGTTTTTAAAACAAATGAGTTAGCAATATGCAGGTTTCATACCTGAATCTGATATGAAGACAGCACAGTACCCATACCTGCTGCATAAGTCATGTTTTGTGTGACATTTTTGTGGGAGTCACCTTTATGAACTCATGGTAACAAGGCAAAACAAGACCCCAAAAGTCAGAAACCTGTCCTGATGACAGAGAAGAAGCATAAAGGAGATCTTTCACTAGTAGAAACAAGAATAAGGGAAAATGAACTGCAAGAAATATTCCCTTCTTACAGGGCTGTGATTCCAGGATGGGATAGGAAAACACCAAATGAAACCTGGTCACTCCGTTTGTGAAGAATTTGTAGGTAACAGTGTCCTCACACTTTCTCTCCAAGAAAAGTTGGAACTAGAAAACAAGGAAATTGTTGAAATGGGATTCCAGAAATGAGTGATGGTAATGTTCATGGTTTGGTGTGTAGCTGTATGTGCACGCATACAGAAAAGGGGCACAGGACAGAAGGACGAGTAGAAATTCACAGCTCCATTACCATTACCACCGGTCACCAAGCAAAACATAACAGGCACACTTTAGACAAAATGAAACTTCAGTTTTCCATTCCTCAACCTGCCTCACAGATCCTCTACAACTGCACAATATCTTTCTGCTGTCACTAGTTTTTTTAACTAAAAATAGGATAAGGTCTATAAATTACAAGTCTCACACTATTGTTCTGGATTTTTATGGGATACATTAAAGGAGGGTGTTTTTACTTTGAGACAGAAAAGGACTTGGGGGAATTTTGGAAACATAAAATTTGGTTTTGATGCCTGGCAAGCAGAAAATCTGTTTGTATCTGAAAAGGAACAGCTCAGACTTTCAGGTGATGTGTACATTAGATATGTAAGAGGTACGAGGTATCAATTAACCTTTTGAGGCTGAACAGTGTGGAAGAAGAAATAGATGCATCAGGAAAATTTAATTCCTTCAGTGCTTATTCAGGTCATTTACTTTTAAGACTATGTGTTGACTAGTACCATTATTGTTAGCTACTGGCAACTGAATCTATATACACAATACAAAAATAACCTGGTTATTCAACTTCTGTGGGAATGATCACCATCATCCTCAAAATGGAGGCATGAGAGAAAAGCTAGGATAAAGTTTTCAAATTTTGAAATATTAAATTAATAACACTCAGTTATTTGTCAGCCATTCTTTAACATTCTCCAGGGAATTTGGATTTCTGCTTTCCTTTTTCACTTGAAGGACTCAAATAAAATTTTTTCAAATCATTTTTTTTGCTGTTACACAGCAAATACCATAAAATTTAACCTTTCCATAGTTTATGTTGTCTTTATGGTTGCTGAAAAGGCAGAAAAGCTGGCACATTTGTGACTCGAAGATATAGCTCAAAAAATAGCACAGGGCAAGACAAAGATCTTTCTAGCTATATAAGACTATAGCTATGATATAGCTATCTCATGAAAACATTGATAATTCTGAAAGAAACAAGAGACTTATAAGGCTTCAGAAACTAGGTTAAAAATACCAGGCTCCAGGGTCCCACCTTATCCTTGTAAAAATGTACTATGTTGCCAGTAATGAAGACTTTTAGTCTCAACATCTACCACCTAAAGCATACTTGTTTTCATTCCTAGGAGACAAAAAATGAATAAGGAAAGAGGCATTTTGTAACACAGAATGAAAATAATGAATTCAGTGTTAAGCCTGTGAGATAGCTAAATGTGTGTGACTTCTTGAGTATCAAAAATGCTATGTATAAAAATAGTCAATTTCCAAAACAGCATAAAATCTCAAATTAATAAATGTCAAGAGGGGGAAAAGATACAGAAATTGACACTATCCTGCAAACTATAGAAAATTTGCAGCTATGCAATATCATGCATAAAGGTGTCAAAGGATGTGCTATAGGAAGATTACTGTAGAGAAGAAAATAATGGTTTTGATGTAATCCTTGCATTACCTTACTGTGCAACACCTGTATCACACTCTTTTCATAACGTCTTTAATTTTTGAAATGTTACCAAACACAGATTCAGAAACAACAGTAGAGTAAAAGGACCATATAATTGCGACAATAATGGATTAAATTAATTTTTTCACACAATCACGCTACTCAGAATATAACATAAGCCCAGATACTTAGGAATGTTAAGCCAGAAACACAATTTCTGATCTGGGCTTTTTTCCCTTCATAGTATAAGTTACAGAACTGTTCCCTCATATAGAATGATATGAATAATTATTATAAAGTTATACTTCTTCCCAGTAATACAAAGCTGAAATAGCACAACTCAAAGACACAGAAGTCTAAACTGATCATTCATCCGCACGGATTTATAGCCAAGTAGGTAGATATTTAAATGGAGAAAAGCAAGTCAATTGGCCTAGTTTTAAAGGAAATAATAGTATGAATTTCAGAAAGTAGAACAAACTCAGTGGACTTAAGGGTTGCATGAATTATATGAAGCTTTGTGGCTGATCCAAAAAAAACCCAAAAATAACATCCAAATTTTACACAGGTGAATATTTCTAGCCAAATGATGTACACATTTGTGTTGGGGGATGTAGCATTCTAATCACAGCAATGAGCAGAGGCACCAGTGCTGAAATAAGCAGATGTTGCTGTAGCTGTGATCCAATGAGAAGCTTGAGCAGAGAGCGATGAGAGAGATGAGAAACTTTGCCTCAGGGATAGAAGAAAAAAAACCTCTGTTCCCAGAGACAAAAGAACTTGCATTTCTATACTAGAACAGCTCATCCTTAAAATTGCTCCCCAATAAGCTGAAATGATCCATGGTGGTAGTTGTAGGAAAACTACCAAACCATGGGTGGGACTTCATGATTGCAGATTTCCAGGCAGCTGCTGATTCATTGTGACATTAAAGCCATGAGAGAACTGTTTTTGTGAAGTCTCCATGGCATGGCAAGAGAGACTCCTCTCCCTAAGAGAACTAAAGAAAGATTATTTTAGAAGTAGTAAACTGATGGAAAATAACAAGTTTTGTCTCTTTATATTGTCAGTGGGAAAAGAAAAAGGAGTTGGGGGGAGGAAAAGTGTTCTGAAGGTCTATTCTAATATGTTATTATTTTTCTTTTAGTTCTATTAATAAAGTTTTCTTTATACCATTTAAAGTTTTGAGCCTGCTTTGCTTTCCTCCTAGACCTTATCTCACAGCAGAAAATCAGTAAATAATTCCAGTGGGCACACTGACGTTTGGCCAGCATCTAGACCCTCTACATTAATTGGTGCATTGCCCAGGAAACTCAGCTTGGTGAACAAAACCACTACACTTAATTGGTGTTTCTGCCTGGTTTCTGAAGCCACCACAACATTTAAGTCAGGAGAGTTCAACAGATGATCCAGGATGTCTGGAGCAGGTTTCTAAGCATTCTGTAAGTGCTAATGAAGAAAGAGACAAAGTGTAGTTTGTAATACTCAGTCATAAAGCTACTACCTTTTTTGGCATTATTTTCTCAGGTGTTTGTATCCATGATATCTGTCTGCCACACACTAACTTCAGAATGCAAACTCATCCAGTCAGCAAAAAGTGGAAAGATAATGGAGGTACTAAATTCATATAGAACTGAGCACCCCGCCAAAGAAGAGTGGAAGATTCATGTTCCAGCATTCACAGTAATAATGCAGCAAGGACTGAGCCATTCTCCTATCCTGAAGCTTGGCAGTCCAGAAAAAATATTTACATGACACTGGATATCCTGAGGTTATACAGGAGGGGGGTGTACAGCAACAACACGTGGAAGCAGATTAAACACAAACCCATATAAAATCAGATACCGTTGTACCCAACACACATGAAAGAGCTATCAAATAAAGTGTATGTACCTACTCTTCTCTCCAAATAGGAATAAATTGTTAGAATTCAGACAGATTAGCAAACTCAGGTATTTACCATTAATACAAGAGACTCTTCTAAATATTAGTGACAAGGTCAGGGCTGGTCAAGAATGAATCATTACTAAGGAAATGCCTGGAGTCACTGTCTTTGGCATTTTTTGTTTGGTTCTTTTCTTTCTTTTAAACAAGCAACAGGGTTATATGACAAAGTCACCATTGACTGCAGGTTTTAAAATGTGCCTTATCAAGCAAAAACAATTTATTATGTGTCTGACATTATTTCATATGGGAAAAATGATAATTAGCTGTACCAAATTATCACCTGTCTCAGGATACCAATTTCAGCTGTTGTTGAGTGCTTGTCTCAGTTGGCCTTCCTTTCCCACATTCTGTGAGTGACAGTTTTTAAATTAATAGCAACTTTATATCATACATAAAAGACAACTGAAAAAATAAAAATTACACAAACATGTTTCTGGCTGAAGAGTTTGGCCATACTGTCATTCAAAATAAGAACAGCGCACGGCTTCCATATCCTAAGGGTCCCAAGAAATTCACCATTTCTCACTCCTCAAAATCAAGCAACAATAATTCACAGCTTAAAGCAAGACACTTGGAGGCTTTCTCACACAGTCTTTGGCACAATGTCCTAAAATACTGGGTTTGTCTATTTTTACTGTCAACTTGCTGAAGAATTAAATTCTTTTTACAATACACAATTTAAGAGCTGGCAATATTTTTGGGGGGTTTTTTGCTCTACTTTGATGCCTTCAGCCTCTGCTACAGTTTTAATCTATTTTAAGTTTCAAGGTGCTACATTTTAGCACTGAGTATGGTAAGTTAGCACAATGCATAGAAGCCCGCCAACTCTAATTCATTTCAAATTAGGTGAGGAATTTTTTGTCTTATATTTTTCTGGTGTAAAGGTGCATGTATCTTTCAAAACACATTATCTCAAGATTTTGTGATTTGTAAGCAAAATTTTAATGAACAGATATTTTTTGTCCAATGCGCATCAGGCAGGGTTGGACTGAAACAGGACAATATCAGGTTTAGTACAAAGTGAGAAAGAATTTGGAAAAAGCTTGCAGTCACTATGGTGAAAACCATTTAAAGCAGAAAGCTAAGGGAAGAAAAGAAAAGAAAAGAAAAGAAATGACAAGACAAATCATGCAAATTGGAAACTTTCTAAGACAATCTGAATCTCTGCAAAAACAGCCATGGAATGATCTACTTGGAACTAGTTCTTCATAGAGTTGGTTTGTTTGGGGTGTTTTTGCTCTTTGGGAGAGTAATGTGGGCTGCAGATGTACTGAAGAAAAATC
Organism: Camarhynchus parvulus; assembly: GCF_901933205.1. Taxonomy (NCBI): domain Eukaryota; kingdom Metazoa; phylum Chordata; class Aves; order Passeriformes; family Thraupidae; genus Camarhynchus; species Camarhynchus parvulus. Next base: position 2,467,405 of record NC_044601.1, on the reverse strand, counting down.
CCTGATGCAACAGAGCCGCCTTCTTCAGCCACTAAAGCATTAAGCATTTTATTCCCATTTCCTTTCGTTTTCCCCAGGGTGAACAGCCACGTTCTACACAAAACATTGAAATTGTACATTGGCCAGTAGTGATTACAAAAAGGTGCTGAGAAGAGAAATATCATTTATTCTGCTGTGACAAAGAAAGAAGTTTGATTACCCAGCCAGAAAGACAGTTTAGAGTAGCACCATGGCAGCAGTCCTTTTGCTATTAAAGAGTGCGGATTACAAAATACTTTTAATAGATGCACTTTGACTCCACCCCTTGTGCCTAATGAGTGATAGTGAAAGAGGTAGCCACTTCAGCCACTTTCTCCCCTACACAATAGATTTTATACAAACATCAATCTTCATTTTTATTTTAGCGCCTTTGTGACACAAAGAGGACAAGCGTGATACGCATTTGTTGTACAAATTATTCTGCAGACAATACCAGCATGGGTCATGAAGTGTTGCCTTAGCAAAACTGTAACCAGGTTGTCCCTCTATTTGCCATGGATGAAACCATACCTGGACTGCTCTGCACAGTTTTGCACTCTCCAGCCTGAGAAGTTTATTGGCTTATTGGAGCAAGGCTAAGCAAACACCACGAAGCTGCTTAAGGAGCAGGATTTCCTGCTATAGGAAGAAGAGTTGGAAGAAGTGGGGTTTCTAGCTTAGTGAGGAGAAGTCTAAAGGGCACATGGAAATACGCAATGGGACAATATAGAGAGGAAAAGTGTCAGGCACCTCTTGGAGATGCATATTGAAAAGATGGGAAGCACAGTCACAGCTGCAAAAAATTAAATTCTGATTAGATATTAGAAGTAAGGCTAATTTACAGTAATAAAAATGAGGCTGATTAAACACTGAAGCAGAGGCTGTAAGAAGCTGTGAAATTTTAGTCTGAGGAGATATCAAATTTGACTCAACCCTGACTTGAGCAAGAAGTTGAACTAGGTGATTTTTGGGTATCCCTTCCAACAAAATATAATCTGCCTATACAAACTGCCTATGGGCAATCAGCAAATGAAAGAGGCTTTGTCAATCAATTTAATCATATATAAATATTTGCCCATCTGTGTGACAACCTCCCAGTCTAATCTTACCCTACATGAGTTTCAAGATGTGAATTCTAAATCAAATCAAGACTTAAAATCACTTCAGTCTTGCCCCACATTATGTATAGTGCTATGCTATTCATCAGACTGTCAAAGCGTGTAAATCCCATCAAGTCCACACATGACTTAAACATGCAGGGAGTTATGGTCTCATCAAACACCATACATTGGACCTAATAATTAAGATATATTAATCAACTTGGAAATGAAGATCTGGTTCAACTGTCTTATGTTTTCTAAACACCCTGAGTTCCCATTATAAATTGTGTGATTTTAAACTTAATAAAGCCATCCTCTTAACAGGCAGAAATAATGGCACGCATCTGTTCCGGTCCCATGAAAGCAGATCCTTTTGTATTGAGGCTGAAATATCTAATTCACAAGAAATGTGCTACCACCATAGGGCTCTGAAAGAAAATCTTTTTTCTTGTTTAGTTTCCCAGTTAGATGGGCAGTGTTCTTTTTGTTTTAGTTTGCCTAGTAGTTCAGCAAACTGTCTTCATCCTGAACTTGTTCTTCACATTTTAGATCTACCGCTATCCATCCATTGCTGTTATAATTACTGCCTAGGCTTTTATGAATGACTCATATAGAAGGAGCACCAAGCATATGCATTCATTTGCGCTGTTTTGTGAAGAACCACTTTGTTGGATGTTGACATAAAACATTCGTGACGACCTGTTAGAAAATGAAATTTTCCCAACAAAGTTCACAGAGAAGAGTCTATCAAAATAGCCATCAACATGGATGAAAGACAGAACAAAACCCTCATGGAATTCTTTCATATATTTCAAGGGATAGAAAACTCTTTCAAGTCTGTAGGTCAAAGGCTACATATAGGGAGCAGAATGTCAGTCAGGCAGAGGAAATGGTGCAAAGATTCAGAGAAAGCTTCATATTTCCCCTTCAGTCACTGCTGATCCTTAGTTGCCTTTTTTGACAAAAGGATGTAATGGGACACAGCTTTAACTGACATAGAGGGGGAAGGCACAGCAACAAAGGAAGGATGTGAAACGGGATCCTGCAGAATAGAAGAAAACAAAGGAAATGTTTCCCCCTACCTCAGTAACTCAGCTGGGACCATACTGCAGCAGCACTTCAGATACAACAGGTGGTTTTGTGGTTTCACACAGCTTTTTGTTCTTCCTCATAAAATCACAGAAGTGAAGCCAGTCCTCAGCTTAAAGTATAGATGTGTACAATTGCTGAACAAGCCTGAGGATTCTTTGAATAGTGTAAGCACAGAACAGCTCTTGCTTCATTGCTGTACCTAAGATAAAGATGTAGGCCCATCAAACCACATTTATTTTTGGGAAAAAAATGGAGCTTTACATATTTATTATGTACAGTGCGGTCTTTTTTACAACTTTCCTCTTCATCTGTACTTTATACCTCCTTTCAATTTTCGTCTTGCCTTTTCCCTATATTATTCAGAATAATATAAAGACTTAGCGCTCAGACCAGTAGAAACTAAATGTACAAGTTGTCAACTGCAAAAATGTTTCTTTGTCTTTCCTCTCATTTATTCATCCTAAAGATAAGTTTCCATGGTCACTTAGATTCACTTTCATGTCTGATAAACGCAAAGCTTTAAAAAGTCATTATACTCCAAAGTTTTCTAACAGATCCCCACCAAAGTCAATGAATATTAGACATACGAAGTAATAGTCCTTTCTGTATCAGTCCAGAAAAACTTTGCATGCCATTTTAAGGATATTTTATCATATCTTACTAGCAGATGTAATCAAACTTAGCATTCATTAGGAGGGGCAAAATATGAGATTTTTCCTTTACATAGCTACATGGAACATGTAAGTGTATGACAACTTGGTAAACCACACTTTTGTTCTGATATTTATTTTAACAGCTGATAAAAAGCATAGAATGTATTTACTTACTTTCACACGTTAGTTCAGACAAATATATAATTGCCTGTTCTGGTTTGAAAGCAAAACCAGTGAGAGACTCCAAGTCAGAAATAAAATTTATTAGGAAAAGAGAAAAGAAAACCAAAATACACACAATAATACAAAAGAAAAACTACTGACAAAGTCAGAATACAACCTGATGCCCTGTTGGTCAGGGTGTTGGCAGCAGTCCAATTGGAATGATGGCTGCAGTTCTCCTGGAGTGGCAGATGCGGTTCCACTGGAACAGGGATCCTGTAGAAAGGGTGTAGTCTTCCTCTGGAGATCCAGTGGAAAAAACAGCTGTTCCTCTGGGCATCCAATGGAAAGACTGCCTGTTGTGTCCCAAAGCCCAGATTATATCCAGGTGGGGATGCTTAGCTCCTCCCCACTGGGCGGAGCATCTCACAATAGGTTGATATCGTTCTGAGTCATGCAGTGGGTTCTTGATTACCCATTAAATAGCCATGGGTCCCGGAGGGAGTTATCTCTGAGTCATGTGGCAAGGCATTGATGGGCCCATTAACAGGAGATAAGGAAAAACAATGCCTCTCCTGGTTTCAGCAGCTTGTGAGGATGGGAATAGAATACATTCCTTATATTCTGATCTGTATCTACCAGGCTTCAGACAAATCCACAAATCTAATCAGGCTGCGTGTCAGTAGTTAGAAAATGCTACAGACCCCTGCTGTAGCGTTGTATCAATACAGATATAATAAAGCTATGAAGTCAAATATAGATTTTTGGTCTAAAACCACACAGATTACACCATACTAAGAAGTCAAATAAATTGTATTTCATATTGTCCGAGTTAACTCCATTATCACAATCCTACCAGTCATGTACAGTGTTGTACAAATGTCTCAAAATCAAGAAAGTGGAAGCTGGTTTTTCTAACACATCATAGATCTCTCACTCATTCTTGTCTATTTACTAACCATTTTTTCTAGAAAATATCACATATCAAATATGCAAAAAATTTGAAAGTTCTCAGGGTGTCTGACAGTGGACTGCATAGCGTAGCCTTGTAACAGCCATAAGGCATACCTAAGGTGAAAGAATTTTATTAATTTCCTTACTTAATTGCACGAGCAAATGACTCAAATTGTGAAAAGAGAGGGGAACCTAAAATGTGAGACTTAGGTCACCACTTTTGAAATGGCAACAATGTACACAGTGACACTTTCAAATCTGTGCAAATCTATATACATCAAACAACAGAACAGTATCAAGTAACAGGACATAAAAGCAAAGGACAGGTTAGCTTTTCCTCTGATTTCTGACATTCATAAAATTTCAGCCAAAAAACTGTGACATTCAAAGAAACAGTGCAAAAATTTTATGAAGCAATGTATGTCCTTTCTCTTCACAGAATCACAAATGAATTTGAATGTCTACATCATAGTAAGTAAACTCTTCATTACTGGGGGCTTTCATTTTTTCTGTTTCATGAACCATAACTTACATTGGATTATATGGTGGTTTAATTGGTATCCACAAGTCCCCCAAATTCTTGCACTACCACTGTGTTTTCCCAGTGCATTAACAAACTTCTGAAACCTACTACTAGGAAAAAATGCAGCTGGCAGAAGGCAGATTGTTTTTAAAATTTCTAAGGAAGAACTACAAAAGTAAATTCAGCAGCCCAATATCACATAAAACTTACGGTACATGCTGAGTCTCTGAGGGACAATTTTTAATGTCTCATTTTAGCCCAAGACATCTCTATCTTGTATGTATTTTAGGGCATATGGGTGAGTACAGAAACGTGCATCTACATATAAAATATATTCCAAGGACACACATGGCTCCTTCAGCTTTGACACAGAAGCAAACTGAATAGCTTTGGATGGGGTTAGTAAATGAAAAACACCCAAAATCCCATACTTCCCTCATACTTTTAGAAAGAGAAGAAGCCAATATAAATTATGCAGCTCTGTGATTCATATTTGAGCTTGAGTTTATGCTAACCAAATCAAATACTAGAACTTCCAAAACTCACAGGGTCAACCTGCAAATTAATGAGCAGTACACTGCCATTTAGTACAATTAAATCTCTTGTGAGGAAAACAAAAAAAAAAGGGGAAAGAAAAAGGTGAAACTGAAATTGCCATAAATGTTTTAACGGGCTTGGTATAAAGTCCTTTGCAAGCCAGTAATGCTAAAATAAAATTTCTAAGAAAGAAAACAATAGTATATTTCTCCACCTTTTCCAATAATCAGCACGTAAGCAACCAAAATAGGATTGTTGTTACTACCAGAACAGAGGCAACTTTAAAAGTCTGGTTGCCATACAGTTTATTTATTTTTTGATCTTAAGAAGTGAAATAAAACGTTACCTTCCTGTTGATAGGGTGCCAGGCATTTGCAGATAAAGAGTAAGAGAGGTTTAAGAAACCCAATTATCAAAAAAGATGGCTAAATTATTACCCACCCCCAAGCACTGAAGTGAGCAAGAGCAAAAAATCCTGCTGTCACTGCTTTGTCAAGTAAATATTCCAAGGCGTCAAGGCTTCTTCTGATCCATCTATAAGGATTATGGAGATTCAAAATAAGCATGATATAGCTATTCCTCAGAACACAGATGCTCTTACTTCGCTAATGAAAAGCAAAGGTTGTGGTTAAGAGATAATGTAAAATATTTATGTGGAACAATACTTTCAAGAAAAAACACTGTATTGAGAAATTCCCTTTATAAGAAAAGGTTACCACACTTCAAAAGTCTTGCAGTTCCCATATTTGTTTGCAGTGAGATTAATCCCCAAATTTCAAATTTGTGATATAGCAAAAAAAAAAATCCAGTTTATGCTGGTTTGTTACGTATTATGTGAGCAAGAATGCGTGCACAATCTCAGTGCATCAATTTTGCTGTACAGCTAGGAGTCACAGTCCAGTCTTCCAGCATGCTCTGGTCATCCATCTATTGTTTAATCATGCAGAGACTGCCCTTCTTTCTCAAGAGACATGATATTCACTCTTAGGGCTGCATAAAATGTATTGATTAAGACATTAGGACAGAGTGATCTTGGGTATAGTCTCATTTGCATCACACTCAGTGAAACTCAAGGAGATCATCATCACCATCACAATGATAATGTAGTACAAGGGAGCCAGGAAGAGGTGCTGCTCCTGGTTTTGGTTTCAGACAAAAAAGCAGAGGACTGGCCGAAATATATTTGATAGCTGTTAGACCGTTTTAAGAGCAAGGGAATGAATTAAAATGCTTTGTTCATCAAATCCTTAAGGGCCTACTAATAAAATACAGCTGGGAACATTACAAAGGTAATTTTGTGCAGTTTTAATTATATATTCACTGCTATGAGTGAAATAATAAGATTTTTCCCTTCTTAAAGGTATACCTGGGCCCTATTACACTAAAGGAGAATGTGTAGCATCTCTCTTATTTGTTCTGAGGAACGTTAATGTATAAATTTTAAAGCACTCTTGAGAGACCTTTTGGGAAGAAAAATTGATGGAAAAGGAATGAGTCCAGCAAGATATCTCACTGAAACCTCAACAGAGATCAAATTCAGGCTGATGCATAGCAGAGCAAAATTCCTGCGCTTCTATCTGTCAAGCAACGGGTTTATCTAAAAACTATTCATACCTTGCAAGCCTTTAAAAACCCATGCTTTCAGACACCATGAACTCCTGCAGTTGTTAATTCATTAGTTTCATCATTAAAAAAAAAAAAAAACTGGACCAGTCCATCTTTCCTAATTTGTGAAATGGTCCCACTGTTGGGACCCACCATACATATGTGAGAGAAAACTAAAAAGCTGTTTCTGTTTTTCTACTGCAGTGTTTGTGGCTACATTACTTCCTTTACCAAAGTGAATGGGAATCTCTAGGTAATGCAGGGACGTGGATTGTGTGATTATTTTACAGTTCTCTGCAACAGCTAGCTTTTTCAGAAACTCCTACCAAGAGTAGGAGAAACTCCGTTTCCAGGGTGTGAACATTTATTTAGTTGTCCTAAGAAACGACAACAAACTTCAAGGGATTTAAAAACTTTAACTGATTTTAAGTATATAGATATTCAAGTGTCCGTATCTGTACTAGAAGGATACAAGGAATGATGATCTCAGTATTGCCCCATGTGGATAGAGAGGCACAGTTATGCTTGGTCTGCAGGTCATGTGGACTTGGGGAAATGATGGAGCAGAGATTGTAATTCTCACATTCACATATCCCAGGTACAGATTCACCAGCTGTGACAATTTCTCTGCAGCATTTTTTTTTTATATTTCTTCTGGTTTTTTTATACAGTAGAACTAAACAAATGAGATCTATACCATCCTGTACCTGACTTGCAGGATTTATACAGCAAAATAATACAAACTATAAAAAGTAATATGAAGAATTATATAGCCTATTTTGCTGGAGTAGATAGGGATCCTGACAGTGAATGTGAATCTTTGTTCTATTCTCTGGATAAACACAGAGGAAAAAAGACTCTCTACCCCAAACAGCTCACAGAAAAGGGCAAGTAGATAACATCAGGCAGACTCAGCAGAGTACTGATAATATAGATAATAGAAACCTTCTTCAAAACACATTTTTTAATGTTTTAAGAGATGTGAGAATTCAGTGACCTTACTGGTTGCCATCACACAAAAGAGTGTCAAAAGATAAAACTAACAGAATCTTTGACTTTTTATTAAAGACATGTTGAATTTCTCCTTCACTGCTGATACTGTTTCCCTGTCAGACTGGCCTTACACTTCTGATACAGGGGCTGTTTCCACCATCATTCTCCTGATGGCACTTCGTTTTTTTAATGGAAAATGGTTAATGATCTCAGCAAGCAACAGACAAGCCTTGGTTTAGGTTGCATGTTTGCACTTGTAAGGGTGAACAAACCATGTGTGCCTTTAGTGTAGGCTGTGGCAGATGCTGAAAGCCAAACTACGTCACCTGAAACAGCGAAAGGAGCTCTCTAAAGGTCTCTGCACAGTTCCACAGTGACTGAAAGGAGTGCATTGGAAGAGAGAGTCCCAGCTGCTGTCCCAGTGCTTTCAAGTTTGCCAACTGTCTTTTTATCTGCCACCTGGGCCTTAAAGGAGGGCCTTTGCAGGAGCAGCCCTGCTTTTGGTTAACCAGAAGGACCTGCCATTCAGAGCTTAATATTAGATGACAGAAACTTTTGTGAATGTCACTGTCCAGCCTGTTTTCCCATAGTCATGTCTTAAGGCACAGATCTTTCCATTTGCATTCTTTTTTCCTATGAGTCATAACTTCCTTTGCCAAACAAATAGAACTTAATTCTTCACATTTAAATATAGCTTGATAAGGTTAGAGTGAAGGTCAGATAGCCTGGCCTCAGCAGAAATTTCCATTTATCTCACAGTGATGTACACCAGGTCTGACACCTTAGTCTATCATGTCACTGACTCCCATCAGTATCATGTCACCAGAAAAAATGGATGATTATTGATAATTCTTGTGTTTCTGCTTACTATAAATACACAGTTGAAACCTTTCAGCATCTTGTTTTTTCCACAAGGCTATACACTACTTTTTCCAGGGACTTTGTTGTGTAGTCTTTTTCGTGATACTGCAACTTCCAGGGAATCTACCCTAATGAACAATAGCTGAAAGATTATACGTTGTGGAAGAGGCTTTTTCTTAAATTGTGCTTTGCATCATTGTAACTATCAAGCTGCTTTTGTCTTACTATTTTTCCCCTCTCTTAACATCTTAGCTTCCCTTCCATCTTTCTTTTCAACCACAATGTAAAACGTTCTAAATAAATGTTACAGCTATATCACTGAAACAGTGGGATTTTTTTGAGAGCAAGGAATATATTTAGAGAATTTAATACTTTGCCCTCCATATTGCAACAATGTTAAGTTAGAATATGTGTCATTAATGTTTAATCTAGTAATTTCTCTAAAACACAAAACTAGAACTGATCTGAGATGGGGGAGACACACGAAATTCTGATGTGCGGGCAACTGAATCTGTTCGATATCATCATCTATGATGTAAATATCTGAGCGCCACTCAGTCACTTGATGACACCAAGTTTGGTGGGAGTGTTGATCTGCTGTAGGGCAGGAAGGCTCTGCAGAGCTGCTTGGACAGGCTGGATTGATGGGCTGAACAGAACTGTGAGGTTACATAAGGTGAAGAGCTGGGTCCTGCCCTTGGGTCAAAACAACACTCTGCAGTGCTATGGGCTGGGGCAGAGAGGCTTCCTCGTAGAAAAGCACCTGGGTGTGCCAGTCAACAGAACATGAGCCAGCTGTGCCTGGCCTGAGAGAACAATAGTGTGGCAGGAGGACCAGGGCAGTGACTGTCCCCTTATACCTGGCACTGGTGAGGCCGCGCCCCAAATCCTGTGTCCAGTTCCAAGCCCCTCACTGCAATCCTAAAAGAGTGTCCAGAGAAGAGCAGCAGGGCTGGGGAAGGGTCTGGTGCACAGGTCTGATGAGGAGCAGCTGGGGTTGCTCAGCCTGAAGAAAAGGAAGCTCAAGGGAGACCTCGTTACTCTCTACAACTACCTGAGAGAAGGTTGGAATGAAGGCAAAAGGAAAAAGCCCCAAACTGTCCCAGGGCTGGTTCAGGTTAGACATCAGAAAGAATTTTGCCCCTAAAAGGGTTGTCAAGCATTGGAATGACCTGCCCAGAGAGGCGGTACAGTCACCATCCTTGGAGGTGTTCAACAAAGTGGAGGTGATTGACAAAGTTAGTCAAAAAAAGTTAGTCAGTTAGGTGGTTGGTTGTCAGTCAAAGTTTGGAGCTGGGGGACCTTTTCCAGCCTGAACCCTTCTATAGTTCTTTGGTTCCACACCCTCTGCTGCTGCCTCTTCTATGGCAGCTAGTGACAGATGGAACACCACCCTCCAGACATCCTTGCTCCTGCCTCAAGTTAGTTCAATATGTCTGCGATAGAGGAATTGCCTGGCTGTCCATCAACAGCGGGGATCCTTACACCGTGTTGCAGGCAGGGGTTGATTTCTCACACAAGAAGAAAGGAGAGCTTTAATCCTTGCTTATAGTGCATTATAACTCATAATAAGTGGGAATATATTTTCATTTCTCCAAATCACACAAGAAATGGTAAAGATGACAACCTACAGCTCAGCACTCTTCATTTCCTTCCATCTCGCCTTTGTGTTGCTGTCAGCATATAGTCTTTGGGATGCCCAGAGCCAAAAAGCTTACTTATAAATGTTTCTAAAATCACGAAACACAGACACATCACTCACACTAAAAGCAGTAGCAGGTATGATATGTTAGACAAGTTGATTTGATCTTTTGGAAATAGTTTAGTATCTAAAATTTTGTATGCCATAGATGAAGAAATAGTGCCAGCAGGATATTGAAAACCGCAGAGAGCTCTGTAGGAAACATTAGGAAAGAATAGGGCAACTAAATGAATACCCAGGGAAAATAGATACTATAAAATTGGATCCCTGCTGCATCAACCTTTGTGGATGATATTGCCAATTTGGAGAACAGTGGATTTCAGGGGGCTTGGTAACCAGAAGTTATATGGAATATTGCTTAGGTCTCTATTTTTCATTGGAAACTATAACAATTTCAAGTATAATAGAAATAACTCTATCTTCCTAGTATCCAACAAAATTGTTGTCTCAAACTACATTATCTATTTGGATTCGCAGTAAAATTGTTGAAAGATGAAGCAGTGCAGAAACCATCTGTCAGGTGAGACTGAGGATTAATTGACACAATTTTCTTAACGTATTTTACACTAACATCTCATGTGATAAAACAGCACATCTGCTGCACTTATTTCCTGACAGAATAAATAAAAGGCAATAAACACCACATAAATATAAATTAGAAGTGAGTTGTATGGGCAAATACAACTACTTAGTTCTAATTCTTCAGTTTCTTTATGTCAACTCAAGGTACTAAATAACATTCCATGATTGTTGAAAACTTAACTTTGACAAGCTTTTCTGGACTCTTAAATCAAAACTTTAACATTTAAAATGCTGAAATCGTAAGCAATTCTTCAAGAGCTTATCTTGGTAATCTTCCTGGCGAAAATCTCTTTGCTAGAGGAATTTTTGAAAATGGTAGCTGGCAAAAGCTTGAAGTTGGAAAAGCCACTTCTTACATGTTACTTTCAAGTTCAAATAAAACAACAATTATCTAGAAGGAATTTTCCCCCCCATCATCTTTTATTTAATAAGCCAGTTGAGTAAATAATATCATATCACCCCTCTGTCTCTTACAGAGAATTACAGAGACCTGTAATTCTAGGATAAGCAGGCACTTCATTTCACAGGAGGTTTGCTTTTGATTTCAGAAATATGTTGCATCACACTGATTGATTTGCACTCAAATGTAATTGTTCTGAAAAGCAATGAAATGTTGACTCTTACAAAACACAGGAAAAAAGCAGTTTCCAAAACATACTTACTTGACATAAGACAGCCCTGAAATTCAACCTGAATAGTAAAAGTATCATTTGCACAAATGTAAACAGCAAGGATACATTTACCAGGATCAGAAAACTTGGGAGCTATTCAATCTGGATTAATGATGTACAAAAAATGAGCTACACTTAAAGCAGCTATGTTGTCAAAACATTGTTCTTTTAATCCCTGATAAATTATGGAGTTTATGAAAGCAGATTTTTTTGCAGAAAATTGAAGATTTTTTTAAACATATGTGAAAAGCAGATTAAATGCGAATCTAGTGTTGCAAAACTTTATGTCTGTCATGAGTCTTTGTACTTCACTATTTCATAAATCCACAGCTGGGTGAGTATATATTTTTACTATAATCCCATTTTATGTCTAGACTTTTCACATTAAAAAATTCCATATATCAAATCAGCTTTTAGGTCCTTTCAGTGCATCAGATCAGAATGTATTAGGTTTTAAAACAAAATAAATAACTTCCAGATTCGATGACCTGTTTTCACCCCTCTCCACCTGCTGTAAGTGGGAAGTACAGGAAGAGCTTTCATTAAGGATGTTTATGTATGTCCTTTGTTAGCATGGTTGTGTCTTATTTAAAGCTGAGTGGTATTTCTTCTTGAATTACAGAAAAAACAATCTTATCAACAACCTACTGCTTCTCTGCAATCCATCTCCGAGTTACAAGAAGACACAAATTTATGATGATTTATTATAAAAATCCAAGTACTGTTTCAATCTTCTTTTTTTATGATGGGAGAATGTCTTCTTCTAGTTGATTGATAGTTTCATGGCATGAGGTCAACAGCACTGAGCTTCATCTTCAGGCATTTTTTAAAAAGATTTCAGAATTTTTATTATGTCAAATAAAGTTATAATAATAATTAAAACTGTTGTTTAATGGTAAATGTGTTCTTTGTCTAGCTGTCCTCCTACTGCCTTCACTTCCACCAGCATATGCAGTCTATTTTCTCAGAAAGAACACCACAGAACTTGTTGTGATCCTGTATCTTTTACTTGGAGTACCAGCAGCTGCCAAGCAGGTGCTCACAAGCTTGGAAAGTTGTCCACTGAGCACACCCAGCAGAGGGGCTCCATCCCTATTTAACCAATGCCAGCCAGAGGCATGGGTAGGAGTAAATCAAAAGAGGCAAATGTGGAGTCTGCAATTAGCAACGCCCAAGGAAACCATCAGCAGTAATCCAACTCAGCAAAAGCAACAAAAGGCTGAAGAATTAAAGGATTATGTACAGGGCTAGCTACAAAATGACATGTGGTAGCCATTTTAAACTCAAGCCTAGTAACTTCATATTACATTTGAGATTTTTGCAAACCAGCATCCGCAGGGCAAACCCTGTTTCTTGTGTTTCCACACCGCTTCCCTGCCAACAGTGGTGTTAATGATTCTTTATTCTTTGCTGCCAGTAGTCTTCTGATAATAAATAAAAAATAAAATAATAAAATAAATAATAATAAAATAACAAAACAGAAAAATCAACTTCCTAAATCTAGTAAGATAAAAGAAAATATTTAAAACATTATTTTTTCAGGAGCTCTGAAATGAAGAGGTTGATCTTAAGCAGCAAAATATTCTCTTCTTGGCATCTCTCCATGTCAACTTCGTGGACTTGCCCAGCTGCAGTGCCCAGTTTGTTGCCTTCATTGCCAGATCAGCATCATATGAATATACTGTATGCCAAGGAGTAAAAACAGAATTGATGTGAAGATAAACAGCCATGTGTCTGCACCTAATCAGTAATAATAAAATTGTAGGCATTATGAAGGGGCTAATTGGCAGATCCAATACCCTTGTAAACCAGAATACGTGATAAAGGAGTTGTGTTTTTACTGCTACATCTTTGAAAGTAGAGAACACAGGTACTATTCAATGACCTGGCCGAAAGATCTCATGGTGAGTTGCAAACCAGAACACAGTAATACATAGGTAAGGAAGCCAAAATACTCCATCTCTTTCCTGCTGGGAGTTGGTTTTGTTTTCAAAGTAGTTTTAGGCAATGAGACATATTCTTGCCTTCAAATACTCAAAGTTGACTGTGCATTGAATATAATTTCTTTTCTCTTTACAAGATTTCATTTGGAATCCCTAGGGGGAAAGAAAATCTAGATCTCGGTAATAACCACTTCTATTTCAGACAACAGCTGGTGTAATATTTTCTGAGAATAAAAGGCAGATTGATTCACTGATTGGTAAAACTGCAGTTTCAATCCTTACATTTCCATCATTTTACTGCGTTTTGCATTTGCAGCTCTCACCTTTGGGATACTTAGTAAAGGAAAGACCACAGTTGTGACCCATGCTCTCTACAGAGTAGTCTAAATAAATTATCACTATGTGGTGATGGAGTTACACCCCATAAACTCTTCAGACCTACAGAAGCCTGTACATACTTTATGGTAGCCTTTCCCTTGCATTTACATTCATAAATCCAGTTCATTCTTACCATAATTGGAGAAATACTTAAAAAGTACAGAAATACTCACATAAGGGAAAGTCAAGCATCTTGCCTTGTGTTTATATTGCATGTTGATGCTCAGTTCCTACAAATATTTAAACTGTCTGACAAAGTGTTGCAAATTTTCAACACTTTTAAATAGGCTCCACATGCTGCCTCATATGCAAACCATTGCTTCCACATTTTACCGATTTTCCAAAACCTGAGCAGTACCTACTTTGATTGTCCATTAGTGCCTCGCTGCATTTGGAACAAACACTTTCTTAGATTTAATTTAATCCCTTGTGCTTAGCAACCATTCCAGAGTTTCTCTCAACAGAACCATGCTAGGGTAGATACTTCCCCCAAATCAGAGAGGAAATGCAAACCTGCAGCAGTAGCAGAGTAGCTGATTTCCTGTGGGGAGAGGAGGCAGAGCAGTAGGAACTGTGGGACTGGGCCTGTGGGGAATTTTTAGAAGATGCTTGACTTTTCTATCCTCTTAAGGTCTTCTTTTTCCCCTGGGCTGCTACTTTTTTCACCACATTTCCACTTCTTTACCTTTCTTCTCCAGGTACAAATGAGGATTTTACCATTTTCCTCGCATTCTTACCTGCTTCTAAAGATGTAATGCCCTTTTAGTGGGATTTGCGTTGCACTTCTTTTAGTTATAAAATCTTCTAACATTCTAACATAATTGCATCTGCATTAGGATTTGTGCACTGATCTAACCTACTGCTCTAGCAAGACTGCTCCCTCCTTTTTTCAGACAGACAGGAAAGCCAAAAAAAACTGAAGTGATAAAATGTAATTGCTGTAATACGTGAGATTTTGACTATTGTGTCCGTGGAGAGGTTATTAGAATGTATTTAGATATTCTTTTGTACCTGGGGTGAAGTTATTTATTGAGCAGCTTGATAAACTTCTCTATCAGGGAATGATATATACAAGGGGACGTATGGGTAGAGTGGCAATGCACTCAAAGAGCACAGGAAGACTGACATAGCTGAGTTTTCTGAGACAGTAGGATCACATATTAGCAGTTTTTTCACAGTGGTATTATTCTCAGACCTTATTCAAAAGCAACGTCAAAAAGGGTTCTTCTCCAGTAAAATAAAAATGAGCTTGTTTTCTCCAGATCAAAAAATCACAACAGACTTGTTTGACAGGAGGTAAGGGGTTACTGTGCTAAGATAAACCAGAAGCTTCTCTTGAATTCTGCTCTGTAGTTAGTTAGATTACCTATTCCAGCTGAAGCTTCCTAAGTTTCACAAATTTTCTACTTTTCAACAAATTGTATTTGCAATGTGAGAAAATATTTTTCCAATACATTTACTTAAATCACTTCTGCAAAGTCATGTAGTTTAGGCAGTTAGCTATGTTTTAATTTCAATGATCAGGAGTTTGTTAGAATGAATTTTTTTATTTTTTGAAAATAATAAACTCTACTTGCATGCTTTTTATGCTATCAGGCTTTCAGAGCATCCTAAAATTTGACTAAATGATTTGCAAGTTCTTCCTCACTGCCTTGATGGCCCCTTGGAAGATTTAGAACATGGCAGGGGAGAATGGCATCATGCTGCCAGTATCTGCTCTTAATGTATCTTCTAGGCATTTCAAAAACAATTTTTTTTTGTTCCCAGCTCCTGCATGATCCAATATGACAGGTAGAAAGGAAGGACAAAGCAGCTGGGAACAGGAGGAAAGATGAATAAGGTTATACTTTCAGTGACAAGTACCTGCCTTCTGCCCTTCCTTGCCTGAGGTGCTTCTTACAATGGTTGCAGCTCAGCCTTCCACAGCTTCTCATCTCCTGTGCCCCACTCTCCAATTTCACCCACATGAAGTTAGTAACACTTTCCCTCAGGTCCCAGTATTGCATTTAAACATTCGCTCAACCTTGCACACACACTCTACCAGCAGAAAACCAGGTAATCCACTCATGTAAACCAAATTGTTTTGTCTTTTGGTGGGGTTGCCACAAATAATTTTTCTTGATTGACTCCTCTCTCGCTTATCTTCTGAATCTCCTCCAGCCAACCAAAGAAATAGACAGGGTATAAGTCCTGAAATTGTACTACTGCTGCTGTTTCTCCCCATGGGCCAAGGATACCTCAGATCTGTGCCCAGTCCAGCCAGTACCAGGGGGTCCAATGGACATTTTTATCAGTGTTCTCAACCACAATAAAAGTGCTGTGTGTAAATGTAAGTGCTGTATAGTAAATGGAGATTCTTCAAAAATTTGGGACCCTACAGATATTAAGCTCAAATTTCTCCTCTTCCCTTGTTTTTCCCTTTCTTCATACCCTTCTTCACCTTCCCCGCTCTTTTCACAGTCTGAGTCAGGAAGGACAAGTTTTGAGGGGACATATTATTATAGTAGTTTCTGGCAAGGTCAGCAGCTCTTACTATAACTGGCCCTAGTTTGTTGGTTTTTTTTTAATAAACCATATTTCATTCCAACAAGAATAGCATAAAGTCAAATTATTCAATTCTTAAAAGTACACTTGTATTTTGTAGCATAAAATTTAAAAGATTATCAATACATCAGAACAAAAGAGGATTGTCTCCCCTTTTCTTGGGTTTATGCTTTTCAGTGGGGTGGAAGGACTTGGCTGACTGGGCTCCTGAGATTTTCTGAAAATAAACACAGGGAAAAAATGGGTAATCGCAGATATAGTTGTGTCTCACACACTTTCAAAAACAGTACTATGATTTGGTACAAGAGATTTTACCTTCCAGCAGAGAGACTGATCAGAAATGCATTATGGTTTCTTGGTTGGGATATATCCATGTAACACACTGCAGTGCCAGTTCAGATTACTCTTGCCAGCCCTAAGGATGGGCTCTGGAGGCTGGCAGAGGTCCAGCCACATTATCTGGGGTTTGTGAGGGTTCGTGAGTTCCCAGGGGTGGGATCTACATCCCAGGGCAGGGCACTGCATGAGTGCCAGGCTGCCAGATCCCCGGCCAGCTCAGTCAGGGTGTTATTGTCAGGTACTGCTCTACACTGCATTGACGCGTCTAAGGCATTCTGCAACTTGGTCTCCTCATGCTTTGGAGGGAAAATAATAAATGGAAGGCAGATATTCAGTATGCAGTGTGCTACAATAGGCTGGCCACTCTAATGACCAGTGCAGTCCCGTGCTCCACATACAGTCTGTGACAAAGGCACAAATAAAAAAGCACAAGTGCACCAGCTACCACAGTGACATCAGAATTTTACACTTGCAGCACACTGTAAGGATTTTGGCTACGTGCATTTCTACAAACAGAATAATCCAGTGATTAAAAGTCATGCTTGAACCTTTATTGTCTTTTCTCCACAGAGAAGCAATTTGTTTACAAGCATTAAATACGAATAGACACATGTTCAAGAATATTGAAGGCATTACAATCCCCTGCTACTGTATAAAGAAAAAAAAGAGGTAATAGAGGCCCAGTCTTCCTTGTACTTACATAAGTAGTGCTGACATATTAATCCTTTCACTCAGACAAGAAAGAATAAAGAAGACTGTAAATTTTTTAGGGACCTATTCAACCAATAGAAAAAAAAAACAATAGAAAAAGAGAGATTAAAAGGTAAAACTTAATTTCCATAATTGATGGAAAGCATTCATCAATGTGTGAGCTATGACACACCTACTCTGTTATATAAAATTATATTTTTAAGACTTTAAAAAGTCACCAGAATGTTAAATGACTTAATTTGAAATTTGAAATTGCATTTTTTACTTCATTTTTGTTCTTTTTTAAATCAATATTTTTCCCCTAGGTATTACCAACTTTTAATTAATAATTTATAATTTTAATTCATAAATCTAAATTCAAATATACCTATGCAAGTCACTATCAGTATACTGCATGGAATTAGAAGCACTTTTACTCATCCAATTCACATAGATAGATTTACAAAGTTCAAAATCTCATATTTGCAGTTAATCCATGACTGCATGATGGAACAAAAATGAAGCTCAGATTAAGAACACAAAGAAAAATCATTATTCAGGTGTTCCTGCAACTCAATTATCTTTAGTTTTGATGCAGAAACCCAAACCATGGAACTTCTTCACTGGAAGAAGTCCTGTGTGAATCTTGGTTAAAATCTGGTCAGAATTTGTAATAAAAAAATAAGCCAAGTGAGCTAGTATTTCTTACTTTTTATAAGGATTTCAGAGGTCTGGAGTTCTTATCCCACTGTTACACTGGTGTGAAACCTTTGTTATTCATAAGGAACTATAACTATGAGCCCAGATAAATGTCTTAGTGAAGTGTGCTTCTGTTAGTTAGGCAGTGCAAGTGATCTATAAAAATTAATTAACTGAGGAAAAACTAGTTGAGGTTAGCTGGCATCTTTTGGCAGTGTTGAGAAACCAGCAAGTTTTCCCACAATATTATCTTTATCATTCTGTCTGCATTACAGCTCTGTCTATAGGTGCTTTCTGAAAGCTCTTGTAGTCCAAATAAAGATCATGCATCTCACATTTGTTGCTTTTGCTGCTAATGCATCAAATTAAACACAAAAACCCCGAATATACTTAAAGAACTTATCTGAGATGTAGAAAACAATGCCAACATCAAGATACTTTCCCCAAAACTGTGTTTCACTTTTTAAGCACAGGCAGAAACATTACATAGGTACGAATCATTGCCAGATGGGGAGAAGGATGCTGTAAATCACAGTCAGGTACTCCCCCACATACATCTGTCTCCAGTTCTGATCCATCAGTGTTGGGACACCTGGAGACCTTCTCTGCATTCCAGAGACATTTTGCCACCTCACTCTACTTGAGGCTGGCTAGGAAGATCCTCGCTCATGCTGGAGCCTATGACAGCAGGAAATCCTACAAAATGTTAAGAAATACAGCCCCTGGGCTTCCCTGCCATCTTACGAAACTAATTTTAAGCATACATATACATACACATTATTATTTGTGATTTACTTTTTTTCCTCAGCACAAGCCATAAAGGTGCAGCAGCAGCTCTGTGGCCACAGATGGCAACAGATGACTTTCCCAGGCATTTTCCTGAGGAAGGCTGTGAAAAGATCAGAGAAAAGAATGAGAAACAAATCTTACCTCCACTTGCTGCACCTGCTGCTGTGCACACGTGGAATGTGCTATGGAGATTGTTTACCAATGGGTGATTTCTTAATTGGAGACTGGATGGTGTTTGGACTGATTGACCAGGTCAAAGCTGTATCCGACTGACTGCAAGAGGTTACGAGCTTCTTAATTAGTATTGTATGATATAGTACAATAAAGCAATTGATCAGCCTTCTGCAATCATGGAGTCAATGCTAATTATTACCCAGCTGGGGGCCTGCGGAGACAACAAAGCTGCATAAAGAAAGAGCTACATAAAGTTCTTGAATTATAGTTAATTTGCACATGGGTTCAATTGCTTTTAGCCGTGAAGATGAAAACAGGCATCAAGGGCACCATTATTCCCTTTGTAAAAATCATGAAATCTTCAAACATAGAAAGATTCCACAGCTTAACCTTTCCTGTGCAAGGGGCTCCATTAGACCAACAAGCTTATAGTATCTGATTCTCATTTAAATGAGTCATCCAGTTGTCCCACGAACACCAAAGAGCAGAATGGGCTAGGAGATGAGGATAGTTTTGGCCATTGGATATGCTCTAAAAGTATCTAAAATCTTAAGAATTGTCAACAGAGAAGAGAGACTTATTATAGTGTTCAGAGGAGCATAGAACCACTGCCTTTATATGCAGCTATGAAAAGTCCATCCATGCTCCAGTTTCTGAATTGGATATGGCAACATTCATTCTAAATACAAACGAAGAGGAAGGGAATACACTTTGCTCTTTATGCCCTGGATCACACAGTAAGTTTCATATGTTTTCACAGTAAACACACAATAAAAAAGAAGACTGAAAAGCAATGCAATTGAATCAACAATTTCCCACATGAAGGCACAAGTCTTTCACAACTAAGGACTACAGATCTGGGGATCTGTAGTCTACAGCACTCCTCATATTAAAGCAAATGAGTGCAGTGCCACTGTGAGAACTGAAGGACTGGAATATAAAAAGGAAAAAAAAAAGAAAAGAAAAAAAACCCACCACACTGTCATTCTATTTTGAATGCACAAAGTATGGTCTTACTCCTACAATTTGAGGCTCACAAGGATGATAGGCAAATGCAGGATCTTGCAGCTGAGCACAAAAGAGGCCAAAAGCTTTTCATCAGTTTTGCATCAAACAGCCATCCCGTTTAGAAGATTTCTATGCCTCCAGCTACTCAGAGCATGCAGAGATGGCACTTGGATAATCACCATGTTTCTAACCTGACAACTAACTCCCTGTGATTGACTGACACTTTTAGTCATGACAGGGAGACTCATTAGATCAGCATCTGTATGTTGTCCATGAGAAAAATAAAATAAAAAAGCAACAATTTGATTCTGACTGCAAATGGTGCGTAATTCCCGCATTTGACACTTCAGTTTAGCAATGTTTCATCTGTATTTGTATTAAGAAGGAGCAACTGTATTACTTATGGTAATCTTGTATCAACATTTTAAGTGGCATTAGTTTGTGTGGGTGCTTGCAGCTCTGCATACATGTATGCAAACAAATGGAAGAAAATACTGAATGTGTGCCAAATTGAAAAGGAAATAAACAGTAGGGAATTAAATGGGTTTTTTTCCGGACTTCTGAGAAACAATTATGAGGAAGAAAGAATAAAACCAAAAGCACGAGAAAGCACTTAGCAGTAATCGATGCTTCTTGGGACCTGGATCATGCTAAAGGGTCTCTTCAGGTGTATCCAACCTTAGTGTGTTATTGTAAATTCATAGATTTTTAAAGCCCTGAAGGTTCATTAGTTATGATCATCAGTGGTCATCCACCACAGATATAAAGAATTTCTGCCAATGAGGTCTGAATAAAACCTCATGAAGCAGGAGAACATCTTTTAGGGCACAGCCAATTCTCACATAAATCCTTAGGCCCTGCCCAGCTATGTAGGCTCCCATGGACATTTTAACTATGTTCATCACAGGACCACCAGGAGAAATTCTCTCCCATGCAGGGTACCTGAAGAGAAACATGAAGCTTGGATGGGATGTGAGAAGTAGTCAGGGTCTCTTCTGGCATGAATTTTATGCAATTCCAATGAGTGTTCACATTAAAAACAGTAATCCACAGGGAAGCCAGCAAAGGTTTTCACTAGTCATTGATGGACTTTATTCACATATAAACATAAGAAAACAAAATGAAACAAAAAAGCACTGAACATGAAAGAACAGAGACAATTAATGCTCCAAATCATGGATGGGAAGAGCTAGCAAATAGAGAAAAATTGTGTAACAAGCAGCGCAGCTGAGAATATAGCACAATTTGCTTCTGTTGCTGGGTGAGAATTTTCCTACCCATAGCCCTTTTTTCCCTGCATGTCCTTTCTAGGTTCTCTGATCTGGATTCTCAGCAAATTTGCCTTGTACATTGCATTGTACACCAACCACCTTTTTCATCAGCAGAAAAGCCAAGAGGGGGTTACCACACTTGTGCTGGTCCAGTTTGTGTAATGGACATATGTATAACAAATTACTTTATTATAATACCATGAATCTTTGGTGAACTAGAATCCAGAGATGTGGGAAATATTCTTTAGCTTGAATAAACAACAAGTCTCAACATTTTGCTTCCCTGTTTCAACACGGAACCCCTCCTTTCCCCTTTCTTGGCAACAGAGCCTCTCTTAAATATCCTTTAATTCCAAGAATAACAATCACAGCTATAACCACAACCTGTGATTCATCTGTAATGTGTACAGCTACAGAAGAGCTCTGGATAGACTGACGAAATTCACAACAGACAAGGGATAAGTTTGCTCATAAGCAGGGATAAAATTTTCAAAAACTATGTCTAGTGAGTCCTGCTTTCTTCCTGACTGAGCAGAGGAGCAGTAACTGGTATCACTCCAGCAAGAGGGTACAGTAATCCCTCAGAAGGGCTGCATAGCAGTTGTTTCAGGAATTAGCATTTCACCTCAAAACTCCACAGATGGGTCTACCTCACATTGGCAGCAAGCACTCTGACTTTCTGCTCAAGGAAAAGGATTTCACCTGGGAGCAGCAATCCCTTACACGACTGGGTTTTGTATACATGTAATACAGGCCAAATTTCTATCTCCGATCTGAGAACTGATGATATCCTGTTGTGACTAGAGGCAAAAAATGAGAGGGAAAAAAAAGAAAGAAGAAGTGACAAGAAGCCACAATAATTTTCCCCTAAACTGTGAAGGTTATTCTTTCACCTTTGCAAATAGGTTGCACTTTTGCTAGCCTACTGTTACTGCTCTGTGGTCTGCATGTATCACACCAGGATTTTAAATATCCAGTACTGTCTTTTTGAAATGTTTTGAATTACATGAATATTTTTACTGAAAAGCACATCTACTACTGAGCTACTTCTGAAGCTCAGCATGAAAAGACTTCAAAAAATATTTCTTCTGGAAGTTAAAAAAAAAATAAAATAAAATAGGAAAAGAAGCTACAAGCATCTAAGCCCCAAATGCTTCTGTTCATTTTTATCATGTATTTTATTATTGTTTCTTTTTTTCTTTCTGTCAGTGTTGCCCTATAGGTTTTGTTCTGGTTATTCCTAGAAAAGTCTCACCCTAATTTCCAGATGCAAAGGCACATCAGGAGTATTCCCAGTTCAGAGCTAGTGAAACATAGAATATAAAAATACAAACTCTCATCCTCTTTTAAAGCTCTTAATATTAAACTAAATGTAAGTTTAATAAAGAGAAATTCCAAACAGATAAATTATTGCTTGTCTTTCTCATTAGGGTGTGGTGAAAATTAATTCCCATGCAGAAAGTGCTTTAAGATCTTTGCATGAAAGTCATTGCTTTGGTTAAGAGCAAACCAGTATCATTAAGCGTTATTAAATAAATTGGAGGCAGAGAACATCATAAATATTTCCCTGTAGGTTAAATCTGAGAACTGGTCTCTGTTGCATTGTAGCTCTAGTTTAACCTTTAGAGCACCAACATCATATGCATCTCATTTACACCGCTGAGATAAGGCTCCCCTGGGCTTTCCAACGTGCCAGACACAGCCAAAACACCCAGCTGACAGCCAAAATACTGTAATTGACAAGGAGCTTTGTAAGGTAATTTTGGACTACAAAAGGAAACAAGTCATCATTCCATGTTTAAATTTGTTTTGCTTTAAAAATGCACAATAGTGAATACACAACCATGTGGATCAAGTGTAACCCTCATCATTTTAAAGCCCATAACTTTATATTATGACCCCCAAATCAGTGTCTACCCAAAGACAAATTGTAATACTTTAAAGTATTATAATTATATTATTATCATATTATTATTATTATAAGTGTTATAAAGTATTCTATTCATTCCTTTTCAGGTTTTGCTGAAAAGGAATTAATCGAATACAGCACAGCTATGAGATTTCTTTCTGATTCTTGCTGTTGGTTTTCATGCTTTAAGAAGCTAACTAGGACTAATAAAGTGCCAGCCCTGGAGACCTTGTGTAATCACAAAATAAGCATATCACAAAGCAGCATCAGTGCATACTTGCTAAATCATCAGTAGTGCCCACATGCAGAGGTCTGACAGGATTGTATTGTTCATGAATTTCCTGTTTCAAAAATCAAGCTATATCTGGACAAAGGTAGTCGTTTCAATTTAAGTCACATTCATCCAACAACCTTATGTCCATCTAGATTTTCAGCTTTTAGGACTTAGGCTTATAAATACAAGGCAATAGTCATGAAGCCTGCTTAGAAAGGTTTTAACAGAATGTGTGCAGAAAAGAGAACATAGTTGACAAGAGCCAAGACACTTCAACTATTAGCTCTGACATTTTTTGCTTTTGATTAAGGTGTCAAAAACAGAGAGGGAGAAATTTTTAGTTTACGAAATTGTTACTATTGACATTAAAAAAATATATATAAAGCTTGAAAAATATGTAAAGTGGCCAATGAAATAAAATTCATTTTGTATTGTTCTCATAAGGGTTATTTGGAACGGTACCTTGGCACAGACAAAACTGTGTATCCTCTTGTGAACACCTGTGAACTGTTGAATTTAATTGGGCAACAGCTGGTGCTGATTGTGGGTTTTCTTTCTGTATCTCATTACTGGTTTCCCCTTTGTTCTTTCCTGATTCAGTGCTGTCGGTGTGCAGCTTAAACAACCCCAGCAGAAGTAAAGACAGTGAAAGAAAATGATTGAAATCGTTTATGTGTACATCTGTATGCTTTTGAGCTTTCTCAGACTTTTGCAGATGGATGGTGTATGTGGGTGGTGGTCTGAGGTTATCAAGCACCGCCTGACAGTCCTCACAATATCTTTCAATCTCCATCTAGGCATCAAGTTTTTTCTGCAGAGGTTAGGAGAAGCTGTAATTTAAAACTATTTATGGTCTAAAAAGCTCAGGGAAAAAAAAATACCCATAATAACCTTGTCATTTTGCAGTGGAATATATTGCTTTCTCTCACTTCAATAAAATTATCAAGAAGTAATCATGTATGTCCTACTGCATTATCTTGCTCAGCATTCTCAGGGCAAAGCTGCTGATCCTGAGAACTAAACTACCATCTTTTGCAATGTTTAGGGGAATTAGGAGTTCAGAGAGAAGACATTTTGAGTGCTGACCTTGACAAAAGCAGGGAAACTCAAGGGTGTAGAAAGTAGAAGAGTAAATGGCAGCTGAAAAATTAGGGTTTTTTGGAAAGGAGTATTGAAAGACAGTGAAATAAAAGGTCATTTGCAGTGAAATTATCAGCCAGATGCCTACTTTAAAATAAGAACATAATTTTGAGAAAGTTTGAAATTGATAACAGAAGAAAAATACCAAAATACCTTTGGAAGAGAAGTCATTAATGACCTGAGCAAGACCAGAACTAGATTGAAACTGCACTCTTTTGAAAATAGAAATTCTCCTCTCTTTTTCTGATACATAAGTTCTTACACAGACAGAAAACAGGATTAAAACTAGCCTTTCAGCTAGTGCTGTTTAAAAAAACCCCAAGTCATCAAATCCAGTGGTCTGAAATAGCTGTTAAGTGAGCCCTTATTTTAGTTTGAGCTAGTAAGTTTAAACACAGGTCATTTAGGCTGATTTTAATAGCACAGATATTCAATCGATATTTATAAACCAGATTGCTTTCAATTTGTGTGGCACTACAATATATTATGAACATAATACTATATCAATTTATAATAACAGCATACGGTTTACATTAATCTACCATATTATAACCACATTAAACCATTAAATATTTTGTTTTTCTAATATTGTTTTGATTTCCAAGGTCTTTAACATTAACGTCCTTTTTTTTTTCTCTTACCTATAAGTACAGAAAAAAAGAAAAGAAGCCAACAAAGATCGTAGTGCTGTGCACAGAAAATTAATTAAGGTTTTAACAACATAAATACAACATCAAGGTATTAGTATATTTTATATTTTACTTATATATACATAAATTTGAAAGTTTATCAGTAACTTAAGTGATATGCCTTAATCTCTGCACATTAAGCTGATGTAAGGTCTCCTTAAATGGAATGGGAAAGAAATATATTTTGGCTTATTTTATCTTTCCAAAGGGATAGAAGCTTTGAATATATACATATGCTTGGAAATACTCATACCTATGAGAACACAGGGCATTTGTTAATATTTATAATCCTGAATTGTGAAGGGTTAGAGTTGTATGAATTTGTATTGTCATTGATAGCTTTAGATTTACCTATTAATGTTGTAAGCCTCAATAACAGAGGTAGTCTTGGCAGTGTGCTTTTGTTATTTCTACAGCTGTAGTAACAGAAAGAATTCAGGTGTTCTGAGACAATTTTCAGCTAGTGTCCCTGCATCTAGGATAACATATTTCGTGTAGCATTGTGTTTTATGTCTTTGTTAATGCAGTATTAGTATTGTTACTACCTCAGAAGAGAATTTCTACATACATAATGCCTAGAAATGAAGAAAGAATTTATTTACTGGTCCATATTAAAGTAAGAGAAATATTTGCCACGTCAAAACACATTCTTATTTAAAGACAGAAAAATATTCTTTATGTTGAATCAGATAAATATTAATGTTAAGTTTACTGTCAGTGCTCTGTTTCTGGTAATGCCAAAATTTGCAGACAATTCGAACTACATTTCATTACTAAAACTTATTTGGTCTACTGGGCTCCTAGGGAAACCACCTCAGCACGAGGTGGCAGCTAAGTTCTGTGTTTAGAGAAAAGAGCTCACTGATTCCCACCCTGCTTGTTTGGTAACATTTCCCAAAAGGAATTGTCCATGGATCCATCCCATCAACGTCAGACCCACCCCATTTTTCCGAGTCAGATACAATGATAGATACACAAAGGTATCTCTCTGCTGTGCTAATGCCTTCTTCTCAAGAGGAAATACGACACACTGGTTCACAAGTAGCCAAGGATTTCTGTTTAAGGTGAAGACAAACACAACAAAACATGAAATTATGTATCTTTTAAACACCAGGTAAACAATTCTAGGACTGAAGATTTTAAAAACATCTATATAAACTTCCTGACATTCACCACGGTAAAAATAATACCTCTCTCCTAAACTTGGTTGCAAATAAGAGATATTGCCCTAAGCAGCTTACAGCACTATCAAACAAAATCAGGTTGTGGCAAGACGCCTCATTTTCATCATATATTTACCTGCATCTTACAGTAGTAATTTATATCAGAACCAACACCATATTTCCAAAGGCTACAAATTTTTACATCAAAGGCTTGATTCTTGGCAGAGACAACTATTCATTTGGAGGAATCATGTTACAAATGCAGAAATACTAGTTAGTTATGTTCAGAAAAAGTAGGTTAAAGATGGTGAAAGGTGCCAAAAGCTTGACAAGCATGTTACTCTTCCAAGGCAAATCACACCATTTTTGCCACTCAGATAGTGCTTGAGAGGTTTTCTTTAGTTCATTTCCCTATGAGCCCTTGGGAAACTCATTGACTGATTTTAATGTGAGATTCATGTAACACTTGTACGCACTGAGTGTTGGAGATTGGAAGGGTCCTCTTGAAGTCACCCGGCTCAGGCAGGGTCAGCCAGAGTCAGATATCCAGGATCACATCAAGATAGCTCTCCAACACCTCCAAGGATGGAGAATCCTCCTCCTTCCTGGGTAACCTGTGTTCAGTCACTTTCACAGGGAAACTGTTTACTGATATTCAGAGGGAATCTCCTGGGTTTCAGTGTGTGTCCATCACTCCTGATCCTGGACCCATCCTCTTGTCACTTTCACTTCATGTTTTTATGTATGTTTTTATGAGGAGAGTTTCCTGAGCC
This sequence comes from Camarhynchus parvulus, assembly GCF_901933205.1. Classification (NCBI taxonomy): domain Eukaryota; kingdom Metazoa; phylum Chordata; class Aves; order Passeriformes; family Thraupidae; genus Camarhynchus; species Camarhynchus parvulus. The sequence goes on along the minus strand of NC_044601.1, from coordinate 2,440,169 downwards.
TCTCTCTTCTTTGGGATGAATGTCCTTAACTCTCTCAGTCTTCCCTTATGGGAGAGAAGTAGCATACAAGCCAATAGCTGTTAACTATAATCATGATTCTGTATTCACATAAAACAAGGCCTAAGATTCTATGAACCCAAGGGAACATACATATGTGTCTAAAATTATATGTGGCCCAGCTAGTTGTAGATATGTGTTTCTTCCAGAAAGTCTACGACGTGCAAAAGAAAGAAAACTTATGATGGAATAGATCAATTTAAAAATTGTGCCTTTTCTATCTTCTTGCCTTGGGAATCTTTAGTCTTTGGGTCTAACCCAGGTGAACAGGGTTCAGGGATGTCTGAAAGCTGAGTCATCTCTTCCTGAACAGAAGGAAATGCCATGAGGAGAAGTGATGGCTGAGCAACCAAAGATAAGGACGTGAGACACGGGTGTTTCTCATGCCTACATGCCAACAGGTAGAAAGTTACATGTAAAGGGGTTCAGGAACCTGTTGGGTTGGATGGGAGGATGCCCATATATTCAGAGATGTCAGCAGACACCTGCAGAGGCAGGGTACATGGCCTTGCAGAGATAGCCTTTGAGGGCATGAATCTGTACAAACTGAGTGGTATCATGTCCAGACTCATCAATTCTGCTGCAGAACGGGTTGAATTACCATTAGTGCCATCCCACCCTGGTGCAGGTCTGCACTGCTTTTGGATGTAGTGCTAGTTTAATCATGTTTACTTGGGTGTGACTGACCAGGCTCCACTGTGAAATATGTTCCAAGCAACTACAGATGCTTTGTAAGTAAGTCCAGTGAATATTGAGTCAGGTGTGATCAAGAACGCAACTAATTTCTCTGTCTGAGAGATGAAAGCTGAATCATATCCCTAAAACAAAACAACAACCAAAGCCAATTCTTTGGAATACTTAAAAAAAAAAAGACTATGAACAAAATGGTAGTACTAACAGTGCTCAGGAACTCATCTCATGGTTTATCATGCCCATCTCCCTTTTGCAGCACAAATTTGTCAGTACAGCGAAAAATTATGAAGTATCCAGCAATGAAAGGTGCCATTGATCAGTCTCCATTGATAAACATATAAATTCTAGTTTCTCAGATATTTAATCTGACAATCACTCTTCTGATTACCTGGGTGATTAGGGTGTTTAACACTGGAACTGAAAGCAAGACAAAAATCACTATTGTACTATAAATAATTTCCTATTTAGAGTCTTATAAAATTATCCATGCCAACTGTTAAAATAGCTCATCACTAAATTCACAGTAATAAACAACAGCATGTAATTCTCTTCCTACTCTGTGCAAGCAGCTGGGGACAAAAATCATGTTGTTTTCTCTTCTCTCCCTTTATAGATCTTCTTTTTTCTTTTGTCTTTTTTCCTTTGTCCTTTTTCCCTGGGTATTTTTAGCAGCAGCTTTGGAAAATCAAAGCTGAAAAAGTGAGCCGTAGACATTGTTCTGAAGGCAGTGAGATTTGTGGCCTTTCTTATTTCCTCTGATAATGAGATCCAAACCACTTGCCTTGATGCCAAGGAAGCCCCATCTCCAACTCGCACAAGCTTCACCCTTGAGGCTGACAAGCTCATAGTTTCTGAAGGAACATGGTTGCTCAAGGATGTCAGCAAGGGAGAGGCCCTCTCAGGGAAATTCTGAGTCGTGCCCATCACTGGTCTTGAAGATTAATCATGGGACCTTGAATTTGATCCAATATACTCATGATTTCATAATAAATTTATTAAATATGTTAGTTCGTTGATTTTGCACTTTCTTTCAGCTCTTATGTGAAAATTTGGCTATAGAACTGAAAGAGAAGATGAAGAAACCTAGTGACTGCCACTGAGTATGTTTGACTCTCATTGGAGCTTTACAATTTAGTATCCGCCTTCTCTTCAATCCAGGCACCCCTTTTTCAAAGTTGTTAGTTAATTTGCTATTTTTATACCAACTAAGAGGAAAAAGCTAAGTATGAATAGTTTTTATTCTTTATATTTTTTCCCATTCCGAAGGAACTGACAGGCAAGTCTTTCCGTAGGAACGGGATTTATGTATTATTCTACTCCAGCTGCTTGTCCTGCTCCTCTGCTGAAATTACAAGAAGCAGGTATAAGCCAAACTCTCACAGCTGTGGCTTACAGCTCAGTATATCAATCTACACTGAAGGTGCAGGTGGCTTAGGCTTCCACACCAGACTCCAGGAGGTGCCAGCTGAGGCACTGGACACAGATTCACTCTTGCTGCCAACCCACTGAGTCAGACATGGGAAGGCACAATGACCTCACTGCATGTAAACTCAGGAACTCTACACGTTTAAAGTGTGAGAGCGGGTGAGTGTTAAAAAAAGGTCAGCTTTTACCACAGAGAAGACTGATGATTTCTACATAGATTTTCCTCTTTCACTATAATACTGGACGTTTTGTGGACCAGCTACATACAACTCCCTAACCTCTAACAAATGTTAACATTTTAATTACATAAAATATTGCTAACATCCATCTTAAAATACTGATAACTTGAATATTAGAAGCATTCTTTTTTCACATGATCAACTAAAGTCTAGATTCTGAGTTCTCAGTTGCTTCTGCCAAGCAGGCCAGGGTCTGACATTTATGCCTGTGCACTTTGGTGAGCATCTGTAGCTTCAACGTCCTGTTTCATTTTCTCTGCTCCAATAAATGTGCATGATGTTTAGATGGTATTTTATAATACTGATTGATGGTCTTAGCTCTGTTAATGGCAACTCTCATGAGACCAGTCACCAAAGTGACTCACTGTTCAACCTCTGCTACAATTTTCTGATGCCTGCCTGACTGCCATGGAAATTAAAACCTGTTTTTCTAGAACTTTCTTGTAAAAGTAAATAAATGGTTCCTCTTGGGGAAATGAATTTCCAATTTATTCATTCCTTATTTATTTTATCATTCTACTTACTACTTTTTTCCTGTTGTTTGGGCTCACAACAGAGCTGCTGAGCTGCTTTTCCATGCGCTCACCTTCTACCTGAACTCCTAACACAAAATTTCAAAATAGTGGATAAAAATATCTTTAAATTCCTTCTATGTTTCCCTTTGAAAATGTGTTGCTTTCACTGACAGCTATAGGGTGCCCAACTGCAAGGCAGTAACAAGAAACAATGATAGAGGTGAGGGAGACCGGAGTGTGCAGCATCATTGAATTGCCCTATTCCCTGCCTGGCAAGAAGCAGGAAGATCTCCAGAACAATGCTGAAGCAGGAAACCTGTAGTATACAATGGGTTTTGCTGACTCACTTGCTGGTACCAGTTTCTTCACGATTTCTTTAATTTGGCCTTTTCCTGTTCCTTTCTGTGGTGCTGTCGGCATTGCTGTTTCTTGCCCGTTTGTCAGCTTTGATGTTTTTAAGTTGTGCAAAGCTGATGCATCAGCAATGCCAAAAACACAGTAATAATAAATTCCATCTGATTATAATTCAATAGGAGCTTGTACCAGCTTGACTGTCCTTTACCTTAAGGCTACCTGACAATACCATAAGGCCAAATTCAGAAATAACATGTAGAGGAGCTTTAGTTCAAAGGCTTTTGGGCTGGGCTGATTAATCTCCCTGGAATGTCAGGGCAGCCTCCTGCTCCACAGCCCAAGCTCAAGTAGGACAGGTGACCATCTTCTCACTCCACCCTTTCAAAAACATTTCAGGGGTCTGAGAGGGGGAGGCAAAGGAGCATGTGGATGAGGAGAGGATGTGTGGTAATAGGCTGAAAGGACACCAGAGCCTCGTGGAGGTACAACATTTTAACTCTACCAGCCTGATAAAATCTAACATCAATGCACTTAGTGCCATATTACTCTTCTTTTAAGACTTTTCTGCAGTGGAGCACCACCATTTAAGGCTGGCAGGCCCTAGTGAGAGTACAAGCCAAAGAAGAGCCTAAGGAAGTTGCTCTGCTGAATACCCCAGACCCAGCAATTCAGAATCCAGATGAATTCTGGAGCCGAACTGTAAATTATTTTGCCTTCCCATTAAGTCACTCCAGGGGTTCATTTATATGGATAACTTCTGCATTCACTCAATCATTTTTCTATTTGGTTGTTATTGCTGCTGTTGTTTCACAAAGGAGATCATTTTCTTATAACCTCTCCTACTTCCAAAGGTCAGTCAAAAAATTGCTTACACATAACCCCTGAACTTGAATTTATAGTATCTGTTCTCCTGTTACCCTGCTGTGGATTGACAGCCATGCTGCTTATGTCTAATACACCCCACAGAAACATCTAATGGACTCAGCAGATCATTTAAAGGAAGGACTCCCTGCCAACTTCATGCAGATCAATACAACAGTGTAGGAAGCATTGATGGGAAATGGACAGATTAGTATAATATTTTATGAGATTGAAAATGAGATTTAGTTTATGGAAAAGAAAAAAGCATTTGAATAGATTTTAGACCTCAGCATTGTTGGAGAGAATTATTGATAGTGGTGGAAACCTGGCAAGAGGAAGGTGACATCAGAATCCTCGGGCAAATCTTTTATGCAATACACCTGCCTCCAGCCCAAGTGTTTTTTCAGGAATGGTAGGTACACTGGCAAGAGAAACTGAGGTTCTGATGCTAGATACTTCATCCAGAGGTTGAGGAAAAGCCAGGACAGGGGACAGAGTGGGACTAAGAGGGCACCCAGTGAAGTTAAATGATTCAACCAAGAATACACATAAGAGGAGAAGGGATGAGAAAGGATGAAATACATACGTTTTATTAGTGACACAACTGTGGAGTGCATAGTGACCTGTCAATTCCCTCCTCCCTGTGCCAAACCGCAGAGGAATGGGCCCTTTTCCAGCATAGAAAGCCCGAGAAATAGCATCAGGTAAGAGTGGAACAAAATGGATGGGTTTGAATTAGATGACCTCCAGAGGTCCCTTCCAACCCTAATTATTCTGTGATGCTGTGAAAATAAAGTGGAATAGTTACAATAAATGCACTGAACCACCAGAATAGTTGCTGAATCCTATTGCCTTCCTCAAATCCTTTCAAAAGCTGTTGCTCTTGGAACGTAAGCTCAGGTGCGCCCTGGTTATCCAAAACCATAAAGAGACAGTGTCAGCATCATCCATCTACCCTCCCCAAATCACATGATGTTGCAAATGTAGGACAGGTTGGAGCGACTGAACCTGTGTGGCACAAAAAATTACCACACAGAAAAATGGCTAGTGAAATCTTCCCCACCAATCCCAATGGAGGGGCTACAGAGAAGTCAGCTATTAAATTGAGCTTTGCAATCAAAGGACACATGAGAACTTGGAAGGAAATTTAATTTTTTAAGCTGCTGTCTTGTAGCAATAATCAAAATGACAGCACTGCTGAGAGTTACTAATTTCCTGCAGAATGTCTAATTTGCGATTGTGGTAGCAATACATTTCTAAAACTGCAGTGAAGCATTAGCTAGGAGTTATTTTCCCCTTAATTTTGTCAAAGCAGAGAAGTAGGGATTTCCAGCCCCTTTTTTCTGTTTCAAAACACGCGTCTTCATTCAGAAACCAAAATTGGACCCCTCTGCCCTACGCAATTACATTTCTACAACTCATGATGGGTGTTTGTGCTTTTTCTCCCTCTGACTAACGGCATTCACATTTAAATGGTCACAACCAGCCTTTGAAGTCATTAACACCCTATTAGGATGAATGGGGTAGCTTCCCATCTTTTGTTTCAGTCTCCTGACTGTGGAACCAACAAAACCGCAGCATATTGACTTGCAGAATAAAGACTAGTTTAGCAGTCATTGAAGGAAAAAATATGGAGATTTAAACACAAGGCTGTGCTTCATTATTTGATTAATAACTCTGGGTAATCAACTACCCTGAAATTTAAACACCTGGAGAGATATTGTCACCTCAGTAATGGGGTAATGACAGTTAAACCAGTCATGAGTCTAACACAGTTTGCACTATGATGCAAATAAGTGATCATGAAGTTTCCATTTAACATTCTCTTAGAGAAAATAAATAAGTATGTGAAGCATCTAACTTCAATACCTGCTGACTTAGGTATTTATTCTTATATATAAAACAATAATATAATCCCTATTGTATTTCTCTTCTCAGAATGCAGCACTGATACAGAAAATCTAGTTAGAATTAAGTGAGTGGGTGGGTGGCGAGTGTTTTTCACAATGAGTAATTGTAAATAAAACCATATTGTGTCTACAGCAATTGTCCTAGCTCAGCTATATTAGTCTTACTCAGCAGAAATGTAATTTACATGGGCTTTTGGAACAGTGTTTTTACACTAGGCTAATTCTGGATTTTCTGCAGTAACAAAGAAGCTAGAGTACATACCAGACAAAAAAAAAAAAAGTCAAGACTCTTTGACCTGGTAAACTGTGAAAGCTCTCCCATGATGACATTTAAACCAGAGTGCACTAAAAAGCAAATAAGGAACAAAACGGAAATAGCACACCACTCAAATTCTGGCTTTGAGCCAAGTGTGGCTCACTAATTTCCTCATAGGAAAAAATGCTTCATCATTACTACAGAAGCAGAAAAAAAAATAATACTCATTAATTTCTACAACACTCTCTTTCCCTTTTTTGCCTCTGGAAAGTAAGAGGCAGACATCCTACATCCCCCAGAGAAGCCACCAGATGGTTTATAACAGATCATAGAGATCAATGATTTTTTCAGTGCACTGCTCCAGGATTCAATCAGGTAGTGAATAGGGAATGTTGATATAGGAAAGAACTGTTCAGATTGAGTTATGGCAACAGATTAACAAGGCATTTAATTAATCTGCTTAGCATTACTGAGGGACCGTTACACATTATTATTGCTATTCTAGAGAGACACAGGGAGCAGGAGACAGGAAGGATTTGCCCAGGGCACCCAGCAAGTCAGTGGTGAAGCTGTAATCAGGACTTGGAAGCTCCTGTAGCCCTGCTGCCAAGACCAAAGAGCCTAAGGAACAGCACTCTGCACTGGTTTGCATTTATAAGGTTGCTTGCTCCTTGCTCCAGATCCCTTGTTTTAAGGTTTTCTCTCTGCCACAGTAGGGAAAAAAAAATTGGCTTTCTCATTGAGCATTTAAAAATGAAGTGGACAAGCTGGTTGAAAGAAATCTTGATTTTACTTTCAATGAGAAGATCTTGACCTATTACAGAGTGCCAAAAGTGCTAGCCTGATCTTCAGGGGTGATCAGGTATCCTTGCTAAAGCAAAATATCCAACCTTCAGACTGGTTGTTCATCGACTTGGGAATTGGAAATTGGATTATTTTTACTAAACCAGAAGGATTCCTCTCCTTTAGTACCTCCACAAATTTTTTTTTCCAAAACAATAAATAAATCTGCATTACTGACTGTTACTTTAAAACAATCGTCATGAAAATCATTCTGGTAATTTTCCGACAGTGTTGGTTAGAGAGAGCAATCTGGTTAAATTTAACTAGTTTCAGGTTTGCTGCTCTGGGACTTAGTGTGTTCTAGGTGGAATTAGTTTTGTGTGAATCAGATGGTTTTTTTAATTATTTGTGTTTGTTGGGTTTTTTTCATTGCTATCAAACCCACATCCCTCCAGAAGTATTTTTCAGAAGTGCAAGATTTAGACATCATTACTTACCCTTCACATTGTATTTAAATAAAGACAATATTAATTCAAAATTCACTCCTATTTCCCAACTGTTTTAAAACTTCTTTTCCCCCCATGAAACATGAAGACAATCAATATTTCACAGCAAGTCTATATAAAGCACAAAAAAGCTACAAGCTATGAGAAGTATGGCTACGTTTAGGCCAGAGTTTTGACATTATTTGAATAAAGAAATCTGGAGCATTTAGTCTTGATTATAAAACCCTGAGGAATGCCCTGGATGTTTCACCACATGCTAGGAGAGATGATGGTAGAAAACTGGCAGAAGTTATCTCTTCCCACCCAGTTTAACTGATTCAGACAGGGCAATTTTGTTGGAAGAGTCTGCTGGCAATCAATATGTCTCAGCTTGCTCTTATGTGCCTTGCTGAGAAGAGAGAGAGCTGTTGGAAAAGAATCAAGACATGAAACTTTTTCTACTCTAGTTTAAAGCTTGTGAAAGCAAATGATCTCCAAGGTACTAATCCTTTCACCTTGGTAAACATGCAACGAATCTAAATAGAAAAAAACCAGAATGGATCCTCCCTACTCCTTCTCCTTCTGCAACAGCACTGAGTCTTACAGGCTGCCTTGCCAGTCCACTGCAGCCATCCATAAGGCTCAAATTTGCAAATAAATAAATAAAATTTGAAATAAATAAAATAAATTAAAAACCTACTTTCAAGACAACAAAGGAAAAGGAAGAATATGCATTATCAGACACAATACCAGCACTTTGCCCTACATGAACAAGTTTTACAAATATGAATCTTTTCTGGCAGCATCTTTGTTACAGCTAGTGACAGGCACCCATTCTCCTGATCTGCCTGTCTTTCTTGGCACTAATTCTGCAAGTAAGTGGAAGAGCATGGCTTTGAATAACAAACAACTTGAGATGTTACTTGTTCCTAAGTAATTATTTAGTAGAGTTTCCTCATTGGCCAAATATTTTTGTACACGATATAAACAAACCTGAGCCCTGGAGGCAATAAACACAATCAGGATTTTTACGTGAGGTATTTATTTACTTAATAATATCAATGGATTATCAGTAATTTAATCTGGCAGCTCAGATGACACTATACCCCTCTGGAAACATAGCATCAGGTCAAAGTAGAAAACTTTCTCTTTGTTCCCTTAAGGAACAAACAGTGCCCTAAAAATAGCATTTTGTGTATAGCCTCTTAAGGTTATAGTGAAACAAAAGAGTAGTGAAATTTACAAAAGCTCTAGTCAAGTATATTATACTTGGATTTTAATCAATAACACTGCATGTTCTTTTCTGAAGCTGTAGGTTAGCAAACCATCCCTGTCTGTCTTAGAAACAGTTTTCTAAGACCTGCCAGTCCACTCTGCCCTTTTCTACATCCATCGATTTCTTAGGAAAGATGGCTAGATATAAGTTGTTTGCTGGCTAAATGATACAGACCATGACCTGATGCTCTGGCTTAAATCACCATGGGCTGACTGTGATGACAAGCAATAGAATCACAGAATCATAGGGTGGTTTGAGTTGGAAAATCAGCTAATTCCAGCTCCCTGTTATGGACAGGGACACCTTCTACTAGAGCGAGTTGCCCGAAGCTCCATGCAATACCACTTCCAGGGTGAGGCATCCAGTTCTCTAAGCAGCTTGTGCTAGTGCCTCACCACCCTGACAGCTGAAGATCAGTCCCAAAAGTTCAGCACCACAAGAATAGGAAATGGAGGTTACTGGACTAAATGGAGAGTGACGTGAAAGAACTCATTGCCCAGTACTTTACATGATAGCTGATCTCACATTTTTCTTCTTCATATTGGTTTGTAGTAGAACACTAATTGTCACAGGTCAAGATAAATTTCTCCATGCTTTAGCATTTTCCTTAAATAAATGGATACCTCTGAGGGACAGAGAGGTGTTCCAGACCTGCTAACCTATACCTATCTGATTCACACAAAGACAGAAAGATAATTATATTGATGCAGCAGGCAAAATTCAGTAAAATCCACCTAATGGTAAGAGGCACTGCTCTGCACCAGACACATTCCAGTGAATGGATTTCCTTCTAATGGTCTGCCAACCAGGAGTCTGAAGGGGAGCAATAGGAGCAAGCCTCTATTTTCTGTCATGAGGCTGTGGGGAAGAGCATTTTTAGATGCTCTTTAGATGCTTCCCTTGCACCAGTCAATCCAATGTAAGGATTTCATTATCCCACTGCAATGGGACTGCGGCATATAATATAAATAAAGAAAAAATAAATGGAGCAATTGCTAACATAAGGATAGCATTATTGGCTAGGTGATGTCTTCAGTCCCTGTGTATCTCATCCAGGCTGCAGTCAGGTCTGCCTGCCTCATATTGCTCTCTCAGTGGCACTTCCATGACTAGTTTACTCTGGAGTTTCAGTCAAAAAGCAAAGCCTGTTTCTTGAGAAATGTGTGGTAATTTTCCTCTTCAGACATCTAATGAGTTAAAATTAGCTGGTGCAGGAAGCTGGTAGAAAGTTCTGTCTCATCTGAACTGCATAACCTGGGGTAAAGCCTGAGATCAGGGATGAGCTCCTCCATTCATTTGCATTGCATATTGGAGTAGCTGGCACAGGTCAGCACACAGCCGGGAAACTTTCTATCAGATCTGCCATGTGGTTGCAGGAGACGGTCACCAGTACTCTCCCCAGAAATAATATTTCAGGAGCCTCAGTGAACAAGACCTACAGCACAATCTCAGCCTCCCTAACCAGCTTGGAATTTCTTCTTCTATAAGCCTTAATGCAGCACAGTCATGCAAACCTTATTGCTCCTCCACCTACATTAAGAAAAAGGAGCTAGGCAAAGGCTATTCTGTGGGTAAAATGATAAAACAAGCCACTGGTAGCTTTTTACAACTAGTCGCTCTGTTTCAATGTGTACTCGAAAATATTTTCCTTGCTATAGAAGGGCATGAAACCACAACAAAGGTGCTCAGTATTTGCTTGTAAAGCATGTGTACACACAAAGAGCCTGAGAATCCTTCCATGCTGTCTGAAATCCTGGAACTGTGCTTAATGCAATCTGCATGCTGAAATACCAAAGCATGCTTGGACTAGCTAAGAGAAGCAATTAGGAGTTTCCTCACTTCATTGCTTCATCAAGCCCTTTAAAGGAATTTAGGGCTTTTTCGTTTGTTTTTTTTTTTTTTTCCCCTGCAGAATGAAAGTGTGCAGCACTCTCACTTAAAAAAATGTTGACTGACTCCAGAAGCCGTTCACAAATGTCATCCAATCTCCTGGTTTTGATGGGGGAGAAGTGGAGGGGGAAGACAAAGAATCAGCTTTGGAACATGTAGAAAATTTGTCTAAAACTCTTTGATGGGATAATATTCTATTACATTGCTACTATAATAATACCATTATGACAGTAAGCATGAGTGACTCCACCCATGATCTTACTTCAGGGTATGGCACTACCACATAATTCTTTCAAGTGTAACAGTGACTACTTGTAATAGCAAACAAAAAGGTTCCATTTTTTTATTGTGTTTGGAGGAAGAAAAAGGAGAAAAATGTTTTTCAAAGAACTGTATGAAAGTGAATATTTATTTTATGTTAATGATTTAATTATTTAGGCACAGCTGCATTTATTTAAGTTTCCATCTATCATATCACGATAACCTTGGAACTTTCATACAAAACACAGAAGTCTACCCCAGTATTCTGTCTTCAGTGGCCAGCATCAGAAGCTTCTGAGGTAGGCAGCTATTAGAATATCTCTGCCCATGACACAATACCTACTTCACCCTCTCCCAGCAATTAAAGCTGTATTCTATCCTAATACCTAAAGACAAGCACTGAAACATAAAATTTTCTGTTAATATAAAAGTTCCCAGGTTTTGAATTGTGGTTCATGTCCATATTAATTGTAGTTGTTTAATCCCAGATTGCCTCTGCTTTCTAGGTGCCAAAAATAGCCCATTTTAAGGAAAGCTAACTGCAAGAAGTATTTCTTTTTCTGTGTGGAATTTGCCAGGTTTGGGGGACATTGAGTGGTGTCTCAGCTTGTAAGTTTTTCTGGCCCTTTCAGACTTGGTTATTTCCCCAACCATTTTGCCCAAATATTTCAGAGTCTGAACCAAATGACAGGTTTAGCAGCATGGCTAATGCTCAGGAGCCTAGTGAGCTGCAAGAAAGAAAAACAGGAGTAACTTGTTGCTTACTATATCAGAAGTAGTTGAAAGACATCACAACTAAGATGACACTAAACAGTGAAGGATGAAACATAAAAATGCAGGAAAAACAAGTTGTTTAGGAAGCATATTGCCAGGAAAGGGGAGGTGACTCTGCTTAAGCATGGGCTCTTTCCTGCTTCACTTGTGCTGACAGAGGAGGCAGGAATGAGAGGAAATGGAAGTGTTGTCTGTCAGAGACAACTCAGTTGAGTCAGCGTGCAGGGCGCCATCTGTAACTGGAAAGAAAAATCAGAAGAGACAAAGCCAGATGGTTTGACCCTAGGACCATGTGCTCTTCTAGCAGAGTCTGACCCTTACACATTGTACCTTTTCAGCACTCAGTTTTCCCCATTTCACAGCAATCCCAGATTAAATTCTGCTCATCCGCATTCCCGTTTCAAGGCTTTATATGGTAATTGAAGAGATGGATGACACAGGCTGGTCTAAATATAGTAATATTAATTATTTTTCCCCCCACAGAAGTTATAGAATATTAAGGGTTTGGAATGGACTTCAAATATCTAGTCTCAATCCCTGCCATGTGCAGGGATACCTCCACTAGACCAGGTTGCTCAAGGCTTTATCCAACCTGGCTTTGAACACTGCCAGGGATGGGGCATTCCCAGCCTCTCTGGGCAACCTGTTCCTGTCTCACTGCCCTCAAGGTAAAAAAATCTCTTCCTAATGTCTAGTATATTTTTCCCCTCTTTCAATTTTTACCCATTATTCCTTGTCCTATCACTACAGTTCCCAGTGAAGGGTCCACTTCCCTGTTTCCTCCTTTTCCTCTCCCTCCTTCCTGCTTTCTCTCTCCCAGCTTATCTGTAGCCCCCCTTTCAGACACTGGAAGATATTATGAAGAAGGAAGATACTATGAGGTCTCCACACAACCTTCTGTCATAAAAACTCCTTCAAATATTAGAAACACGATTTATGTAAAAAGAAATATAATGGTTAGCCTAAAAGATATATTAGTTTTCTAATTGCATTGAAAGCAGCATATATTGAACATATTCAATATATTCAATATATTACTCTTCTGCCAGTAGTCCCTACAATTTGAGCTATTGTTCAACAATATTTCTAAATTACTGGGAAGACAGTAGAGAATCATCCATTTCCTTATATTTTCCAGCAGCCATGCAAAAATCAGAAGTTAAGTCGCTTAAAACTACAAAACATGTTGCAACTGGTTGGAACTTTCTGGAAAAGCAAATTTAACTATCAGGTAAGAGATTGCAGTAAGGAGCCCGTGCCAAAAGGAACCTTCCATTCAAGTGCAACTGATGATGTGATGAAGGACAGCTGACAAATCACCCCTAGAGAACAATTTCTCTTCCACTGAAGCTGGTTAGGGCATAGGAAAGCATTTGGAGAATCAGTCCAGTTTTCTTTATGTAGCCACAAAACTAAGTTCACACTGCTGTTTTGAAGCCCAAAAACTGCAGATCAGGCTCTTAGGGTAGGGAACACTGGTCCCTTTTGGACTCCGGTACATCACTTCTGGGAGTATCAGGAATGGTTTGGCGTTAAATTGCCCCACACAGATAGGTGCTACTGCCTTTTGTAGGAAATAAAAAACAAAGCACTCAGGAAGACAGACTATTAAAGAGCATTTTTCCATAAAGCCCCCGAAACAAAACAACGCGCCCAAACCTGACTTAAGCAGAAAGCTCAAATCACATCAAAACTGTGTCAAACTGTGTCCTAGCCAAGACCCGGGAGGGGTTTCCCCCGCGCTCTAATGAAAGACAGCTCAAGTTCTGAATATATTGTCGCAGCAATGGAAGAGCTCCCGACACGCTGAGACTGCTTGGTGCGAGCTCCCCGCGCCAGGGTTTTGCAGCTGCTGGTCCAGAGCGCTCACCCAGCAGCGGCTGTACTCCCCAGCTGTGGGTGCAGCTCAGCCTGCTGCTCCACGGGCTGCACAAACCTCTGCTCAGGGCAAACCTGGCGTGCCAATGCCGCTCGCCGAGGGCAGGTGTCCCTCCCAGGCAATTCCTGCCGCTGAAGGAGGGATGTGTCCCTCCTGGGCATGCATCCACCCCATGGCAGCATCCCTTCTGTCCAGCACAGAGGAGACCCCTCAGAGGCCTCTCTCTCAGCGAGCCTCCCCAGGCTCATCCTCTTCCCATGAATAGGGAAATAATAACAGGAGAAACCCTTCTTATGACAACATATTTCATATTCTACACAAACAGATTTTGGTTTTTTTTTTTTTAAATAAGCAGTTATTACTCATATTCCCATAATCATGTTATCAATAAGGCAATTAGCTGCACAGACGGATTCACAATATTGAGATTTTTGATACTGTAGATAGAGGTGAGGCGAGATTTTCAAATGCACATGTGAATTCATTTCCCCATGGATATAAGCAGGAGAAAATCTTACTGCATTTTTAGCTGCTAAATACTTTTAAATTCTGGTTCCTAAAGACCAAGACTAAAATCCCAGATCTATTTCAATCTGTGATAGATTCCCATTGATTTCCACAGTCCCAGTATATAAACTTAAATCTATATTCAAGCATCTAAATGGACTATTTTGATAAGTATTTCAATTTATAAGAGCTCTCATATTTAGATAAATATGGATCCTAATGTAAATTTTGAAATTTAACAATAGACCTATATATTTAAGAAATCTTGTCTGTAACAATTTTCATTATTTTAGTCATTTTAAAAATACAGAATACCTAAATATAAACCTTCTCTCGACTTTTAAAATAGGGTAAAACTGGTGTATGGATACGCATTTTTCTTATTTTTCTTTTTTTTTTTTTTCCAGGTTAACACATGATGCAGATTGGAATGTTCTACAGAAAGACTGTATGTGCAGAATCTTATAAAGGTTCATTTTAGGGAGTTGAAATTTGATCTGGCTTTAATGTAGTGTGTAAAGGTAAGAAAAATAATAGGACAAGTAACATCAGTGGAACAGAGTGAGTGCTACAAGAAAGGTTTGGAAACATTTTTGCAATATTGTACATAAATCTGGGGCATCACAGGCTGAGATGGTTTTGTAACTAACATAATTTCTGTACTAAGACAGAATTTAATTTTTAAAAAAAATTAAAATATTAAAAAGGAGGAAAAAAGAACAATGGAACACTTGAAACAGCCAAGCTACTCTAGTAAATAGATATTTTCATTTGTAAATGACTGTGAGGTTTTAATAATTGATTTTTAAAATTTTAAAGTTAAAAAAATTAAAAATTGCTCTTGGTCTGACGCCTGTTTCTGTTTCTGTCCAGATCCATTTTTACAACTAATATAGTTCCTGAACAATAGAGTTCTTAACAACACCAGTCTCAGATCCTAAACTATGATCAGGTTCTACTACAAAGAAAAGTATAGAAGCCCCTAGAATTACTGCATTTTCCTTTGTTTGCTTACAGTCCTATACAAAATAAAACCCAAAAACCCACACTGAAGATAAATTCATTACTGTTGCTTTCCTCCTGCAGAGAATTAATAGGTTTCAGAAATTAAATTCTTTTATTAATTTGATTATGTCAAAGAAAAATCCAAAGTTTCCATGAATAATTCAGATTAACACCATATCTTCAAAGGTCATATGTTAACATTATTATACATCAAACCTTCCTCACAGTCTAACATACATTTAATTTTCAATAATGTTGATTTATTGTTTTATAAAGCAAAATAATAAATATAATAAATTAGCCTTATATTTTCTGATCTCAGTCACTATAAAATAACTGCTGTAGTTTTACATTTTCAGTGTGAAATATTAAATACATAAATCAAAAGAAGATTATTTTTCATCTGGAGCTAGCTGGAAACTGCTTTCTGAAACTGACAAATTCATTTTAGATAAATGAATGCTTTAGGAAAAAGATCTTTACTGAGTCCATAGCAGCTCTAAAAGAAACAAGAATTCTGTGCTCTATTATCCTACTTTAGCTGGCTTCCCTGTGACAGGTGCTGGGTCTTGCAAATGCAGCGGCTGGAAGGAGCTCCAAGCTTCTCAGAAGTTCCAAGTTTCTCCTGTTCTCCTTACCAGTATTCTCACTGCCTCTGCCTGCTCCAAGATCATTCTCTTCATGGTGCACAGCAGCATTGCTGCCACACTGACATCCTCCTTAGCTGAAAATTCTGTTAGGAGATGCTTGTGTAAATATATATGTCGGTGTGTAACCATTCCTAAAAATAACCGTTCACCAAGAAGGACATTAGGAAAGAAAGAACTATTCTGATATGTAAAAGCAGATTCTGCTGGTTTTGCACTGGTTTTGCCTCAACAGAAGCTTCATTGAGAGCTAGAAATACCGCTTTGCATCCTTGATTAAAAAGTGTAAATCTAATTCTAAAGACTCATCATAACATTTAAATACCATTCAGCTCTTAGTGCACTTAAACATTCAACCACAAGAATCTTTTAAAAGGAGTGATGATGCTAGAATACTGAAGAATTTCAGGGTGCATGAGTGAATAGGAAGGAGAGAAAACCAGGGTCTACCTGAGGCTAGATATTAGACTGTTCCAGAAAACAGGACCATGCCTGACATGCTCGCCCCAGGGCCTTGTCTGAAACCTGGGGCAGATCACATTTTGGCAGTTTTTTCCTGTGGAATTATCCTTGTGTTCTACATGTTTTGGGGTTTTTTTTTGGTTTTTTGTTTGGGTTTTTTTGCAGTTTTTTTTTTCTTATTTGCAATTTTAAGACAGTTTTAGGTTTAGCAACAATACACTGAAAGTACACCTCAGCAACATAGTGTGGAAGAAGCCAAACAGCTTCTTTTGTAGGTATTTGCTTACCTTTCCTTCTGAAGAGATAATGCTGGATCTTTCTTGGTTAATACATTTGAGAAGTACTTGCATGAATACAAAGAATAAAAGCTGATAATAGAGCATGCCTAGCATGGGCCAGTCAAGATCTTTTATCTTGAACTGTTTTTTGTTGGTTTTCTTTTGGTGTGTTTTTGCATTCTTTATTTCAGCCTAATTTCTTTAATTTTAAGAATCAAGGAAAAAAAATCTCAGCTCATCTAAGCTGTTGTGGAGATGTCTATCACATCCACGTGATAGGTTCCTGAGGGGTGTTCCACAGATGAATGTTTCCATAAGCTGGTTGGTAGCTTACTGAGTTACTTACACAGACAGGAAGTCTTTCAAGCACCTTTTTCAATTTTCATTTACTGTTAGAGAGATAACATTAAAAAAGCCTTTATGAACCGAGAAGAAAAATTTTGCTATTGAGTTTGCTACTTGAGGAAGAACTACTATTGGAATTAATATAAATATTTCTTCAGTAACATTACTTTTGTTATTGCAGTTTACTTCCTTAGCCTTTATTTTGTAGGTGTCTTTCAATAGCTCTACTGCTAGGTGCATTTAAATTCTCAGCTTATCATTTCTCTTCACAATTGAAAATAGACCTTTACAGGAAATTAACTTATATTTGCAGTATTTTAGTATTGAGAGAGCAGGTTATTCTTTCCCCTTTTGAGTCATTGGGAGACTGAGGCAACTGGATATCACAAATTAATTAAACTCAGACAGCCAGGAACTTCATTTATGGTACCTGTAATTCTCTGAATTGATCCAGAGCCAGATCTCAAGATCTTAATGTGACTCTCATTAAGACAAAAATCCACTCAGGTAACTAAGGAATTTTATTTGCTCAAGACCTAGGGAAGGGTTTCAATTTGGCATGCTGTGGTTTCAGCCCTTCAGACAAACCCTTACAGACCAAACAGGCAATGAATCTTGATGCCATCCAGTTATTTGCAGACTAGTTTGACCTGACAAGGGAGATGGTATGAAATCTAGACTAAAACAAAAGAGCAATGCACAACATATTCTGGCTGAGAAGTTTCTTTGTAACATTGAGCTATTTTAAATTTTGAATCTTCTGGAGTCAAAATGTCCAGTGGACCATGAGTAGCTTGCCCACAGAAAATATTAAATGAACAGCTATAGAAAATTATGACCAAATAGAGGGGGAAAAAAGTATCTGGCTATTAGCTTTGGCAAATCCATCAGAAGATAATGTGAAAAGACATAGCCATTAACTTCAGTTATTCAGTCTTGGAATCCTGCTGGATGCTTCAAGGCAGTCAGTGATACCACAACAGCTGGAAAAAAGCAAAGCATTCACTGCCACGTGAGGCAGAGATGGAGCATGTAAATGATCCCAGAATCCATTTTTTCTGTGTCTTGCAGTTCTTTGTATGCCATAAAATATGTCCCCCTGCTGCTCATTTCCCAGTACCACAGATCTAGAGGAAATCTGATATTTCCATTCAACTTTCTTTACAAAATGAGAAAGTATACCTCTACTAATCAGCAGTTGCCTCATAGAAGCAGAAAAAATACAAGAATTTAGAGGATCAATAAATCTATTGACAAAAAATCATAGATTTCTAACACATCCAGAATCCTGTACTAAGTTGTATGGTTGTTTACTTCTAAATTCCCTTGGAAATTCTAGTACAAACCATGCTTCATAAAACTTATCAAATCAGCAATTGTGTGAGATGACTTTGATGACTTTAAAAGTGCATTGAACATAGTAATTTACATGTATAGTTAAGCAACAGTCTTTGTTTTGTTCAACTCTAACCATTTGCAATTTAATATTACATGACTGCAGTACAGTGTGTGATTAGAAAAGTATGTATATATTATGCATGTACAGACTCATATTAAGCAACCACAAGGAAAATACTATTGCAACATGCTGGCTCCTCCAAAATTTTAAGCTCGAAGGAGTTCTCTTTCTTTTTCTTTGTTTTTCTTTGTTTTTCTTTGTTTTTCTTCCTTTTTCTTTCTTTTCCTTCCTTCTTCTTCCTTTTTCTTCCTTTTCCTTCCTTTTTTTCTTCCTTTTCCTTCCTTTTCCTTCCTTTTTTTCTTCCTTTTCCTTCCTTCCTTCCTTCCTTCCTTCCTTCCTTCCTTCCTTCCTTCCTTCCTTCCTTCCTTCCTTCCTTCCTTCCTTCCTTCCTTCCTTCCTTCCTTCCTTCCTTCCTTCCTTCCTTCCTTCCTTCCTTCCTTCCTTCCTTCCTTCCTTCCTTCCTTCCTTCCTTCCTTCCTTCCTTCCTTCCTTCCTTCCTTCCTTCCTTCCTTCCTTCCTTCCTTCCTTCCTTCCTTCCTTCCTTCCTTCCTTCCTTCCTTCCTTCCTTCCTTCCTTCCTTCCTTCCTTCCTTCCTTCCTTCCTTCCTTCCTTCCTTCCTTCCTTCCTTCCTTCCTTCCTTCCTTCCTTCCTTCCTTCCTTCCTTCCTTCCTTCCTTCCCTTCCTTCCTTCCTTCCTTCCTTCCTTCCTTCCTTCCTTCCTTCCTTCCTTCCTTCCTTCCTTCCTTCCTTCCTTCCTTCCTTCCTTCCTTCCTTCCTTCCTTCCTTCCTTCCTTCCTTCCTTCCTTCCTTCCTTCCTTCCTTCCTTCCTTCCTTCCTTCCGCCACTTCCTTCCGCCACTTCCTTCCGCCACTTCCTTCCTTCCGCCACTTCCTTCCGCCACTTCCTTCCTTCCGCCACTTCCTTCCTTCCTTCCGCCACTTCCTTCTCTTTTAACATCTTCTGCTGACTTCAAAGAAGGAAAGGAAAGGTGTACAGCAGTGCTCTTCTGCATATATAAGCAGTTGGTAAGGTGTAAGATCATCTCCATAATGTAGTTTACTTTATCACATTTAAGTTCCATGGTTATTTCTGTTGTTTCTAAAAATGCGGTGCTCCTGTTACTGCCACTCAAAATGTTTTCCTTCGTATTTGCCAGTTTTTACTTTCCAGCTTCAGGGACATGTCTTCAAATATTTAAAATACTGAGTTCTTATTGGTCTTTGTGATTCATTTTAAATTTTTATGTCCTCCTGTTGTTTTGAAATTTGCTTTAGGAGTAGAATGAAGCTGTCGAAGGAAAGACAATGCTAAGTACACATTAAACAATGCGTATCTGTCAAGGTTATGAAAATCATCTGAGTCAAATTTAGCTGCCATGAAGGCCAAAAGATGATGATTTACAAATAGGTGAAATCGAGATCACTTAGAGAAATTTAAAAAATTATCATCTTGAGGCTTTGGAACATGCAGAATTGCTGTAGTACTTTTTTCTGCTGCAGCATGTCCATGTTGAAGCAGTCAAAAGTGAGAAAAAGGCTATTGGACGAGACAGGAAAGAAAAGTTAAGACAAATTGAAAGTGAGGAAGTGAACAAAGATGACAGTTTCTTAAGAGCAGTATATAAGAATCTGTAAATTAGGAGATAGTCACTAAACAAGAGAAGAGAAAACTAACTACAGAATAGTTGCACAATGGGAGAAGCCCCAGTGGAGTGGCTCCCAGGACAGGTTGCTAACCCCAAACTATTTAAAATACTAAAGTCTTTTTGGAGAGGGTATTCTCTGTCTCACACAACAACCTAATCTTGTTAGACATCTTGGTCATAAAGTTAACAATTTTGTTTAAACTGTCTGGGATCAGTCTGGCAGGGTTTACAGAAAGGCAATTGTGACCCAAATGCAAGGAAGAAGGGCCCATTGCATCATGGTGGAATGGTGTCGTGTGCCTTGGCAAGTGACTTGGGTGGAGAGTGACCAAAACCCATTTAGTCCCATGTACTTAACATTTTACATATGTATGAGAGAGAGAGAGAGTACACCAAGAAAGATATTATTATTATTATTATAACAAGTCAAAAGGGAAAAAATCTTACCTGAAGTGAGTAGCTTACATGTTTCTATGATTTCACTCTGCTCAGTATTAATCCTTTCTATGATTTGTGTCTCTAGATAAGGCTCAAGGTTGATTGCTCATTAGCTATCTGTTTACAGTCTTTTGCCATCAAATTTTGACAAGTGATTCAGCTGTGAGTTGTGCTGTGCTCAGGAATTGCCAACATCCAAATGAAGTGATTTGAGTTCAAGAAGTATTGTTTGTGCAATGTCCTCAGCAAAGTGCTTCACCATCCCACCCACCTTTAGTCTTAGAATAAAGATTTTAAAAATAATAATGTCCTTATAGCAACCATTGGATTAATTTTTTAAAAAGGGTGAAAATGTGAAGACCAAGGGCATTTAGTTCTAGGAGGAGTGCCAGCTGAGTGATGCTATTTGAATGGGCTCCAAGGCCCTGACTCAGTTCCCATCCCTTAGACGTCTGGTGCCACGTCAGATGTGATGCTGTATCCCACTTGGCCTCCATCTGTCTCTCCAGAAGGCTGCAGGCCTCCTCATGTGCTGCCTCTACCACTTCAGGCAGATGTCTTAGGTACTTTAAAACATCTAAATATTTATGCAATTCAACAAAATCAACACCCAAACCTTCAATATTGTTTCACCTAAGAATGCAATTTGGCTCAAAACCACAAAGCATAAAGTGGTAAATACTGTGAGTCATAGCTATGCAGAAGGCTTGCTGTCCAAAATCCCCTTATAGTCAGCGAGAATCTGGTAAACAGAATCTAGAAAGCCACATGGACTTTACAGTAGGCACCCACATTAAGTTTACTGTTCAAAAGCTATTGCTGACAGCTAAACTCAGATATTTTAATCTGGACATCAATCCCATGCTATGTATCCTAAGAAAAGGATACAAGGACAGTAGGAGCTAGAGCACAGGAACAGTCAGAAATCTCTGAAACGAACCTTAAGAATTAAGAGCACAAAACAGAGGAGTGATTTCAAGACCAAATGAATAGTTTCCAATGCAAAAACCATAGGCGTTCAAAATTAACAAAGTAAACAGAACGGAACATGTTATGATCTATTCCGTAAAATGAGAGAATACAAGAACAAAAATGCTCAATCTGATCTATACCAAGTTCTCATCATTCTCTCCAGTACTTGAACTTCAATGGATTTGCATATTTATCAGCTGCTTAGGACTACCTATACATTGATTCACACACTAGCTGTGTAGGACATGTAACAATAGCATTTCCTAATCATGGCACAACATGAACCATTTTGATAACTAAGAGAAAGCTGACTACCAAATAATGCTCACACCTATTTAGACAGAAACCTAAGACCTTAATAAGCTGCAACACTTTAAGCATTTAAATTGTAGATCTAAGGAACTGTGAAGATTTTAAATTACCAAGTAAGCATCACACTGGTCTGGGCAACACAATGAGTCATTGTGAATCACCTGGCAGAAACTGCAACTCAACTTCAAAGCAAAAGTTAGTGGCTTGGACCTCTGGGTGGAGGGAGCTATAAAACACTAACATCAGCTTTTTTATGTAGCAAGCTCATTAGAGAAACTAACCCTGCCCAGTGCCTTGTATTACTAATTTAAGGACTCTTCTTGCAACTCACCCTCTTTTCCTAGGCTCTTTCACTGTAAATGCAAATGAAACAGGTAATACCATTGTAGTATATGAACATATTTTGTCTCTCTGCAATAGTCTTTCCCCTTTTTACTTACTTTGCTCTCTGCATCAGCTTTCTAAAAATTCCTGTTTTCAGGCACAGCAGTCCCAGAGGAGGGTCTCAAAAGAATTTTCATGTCATTTGACCAATCTCCTCAATGATATTCCTGTTCTCCTTGCTCTTTTCAGACCTCACCTGATTTTAAATTGTGAGGATTGAACTAAAATCAATAGATGCCCTGAGTTTGAGTATGTGAGAAGTGGGCATTTGGTGGAAAGCTTCAGGGTTCCTCCTTTTCTCTTGCACTCAGCTCTTCTAGTTGCTGTCCAAAGCAGATGAAGAACAAACATTTCTTCCACCATATCTATTTGGAGACCCATTACTGAAAACAGGCAGTAGACACACCATACCATCCAGAGGAAACATCTGATTTTCAAATTATTCTTCAAGTACCAGAAAGCCAAACCCTTGTCTACAATCAGGCCTTTTCCTGTACTCTGGCATGTGCAGGATAAATGCTAGGGATGGTTTTAACCAATTTACACTGCCAAAACTGTATGTTCAAACCTTCATTATAGATGAGAATCAGACCCAGGGTCTCTCAGTCTTGTATAACTCAGCTGCAGGTATATCTGTATGCATGAAGAAAAGAATGAAAGTGGACTAAGGAAATGCTTCTCTACTTAAAAAGAGCTGATTAAAAATGGAATGTAAAACGAATCAGCTAACTCATCGTAGAAGACAGAGAAGCACAGCCCACACAGGAGAAAGAGCCAAGTAACTGACATCTCCTCCCCAGAGGATAAAGGAGGACAGCTGTGAAAAGTCCTCCCTTCAGTTTCTCCAGAGTAGCAAGTGCGGAAGTTGAGTAGACATTAATCACATTCCACCCTTTGTATACGAGGAAAAAACTGGGGTGTGGAATTATATGGCTGAAAAAAGCCACCTACCTTTGGGATCAGATTTTGTAATGAAATATAACCAGCACTTTGCTGGAGAGGTTCTGAATTCCCGGGTCTGTGTAAGTGGCAAGTTAGCTGTGTTTCTCAATTTTATGATGGGAAAGATTTCTTTCTGTCTCAGGACACCTTCCAGCAAGGAAGGGGAAAATATGTACTTCTTGCAGCATAAGTATACTCCAAATCTGTCCTTTCAGACAGTGTGCAAATTCAGACCTTTGATGGTCAACACTGGTGCCACTATCCAATTAGAGGATGTGCTATTAAGGCTCTCAGATGTGTGGGTGTACTGTAATAAATTCATTTTAATATTATTAATGTTTTTTATTTTCTAGTCCAAGATGATTTCTTGTGCTACTTTGCAGAGTCAAACACCTTACACCCCAGTGGTGGTTAAACTTCACAGGGTAGGTGAAGTGATTCATACATTTATGTTTTGTCTCTAAAAAGGGTTTGGCATCCTACAGGACAAAAGGCATATTTAGTAATGCAAGTCATCTTTGTCATCAATAAATTAGATGTTGAAGCACAAAAGCCAGATTCAGAGGCATGGATATTATTTTGTTTCATTTATATTTAAAAATATGGAAGATACGCACCACAGTGCTCCTGAAATTGCTCAAGCTGGTTTTAATAACAGTCATTATGTTAAAAAATGAAACTTCTCCTTGTGTCAAAGATGAACTGGGAAGAAACAAAGGAAGAGAAGTAACTCCTGCTGCACCTTTGTGCCCTTCTAGAATTGCTGCTCATCATTCTTTCTTTCAGCAGCTCCCTTGCTCCTTTTGTACAAAAGGTACCACTACTTAATGAAACAATTAAGGTCTGACAGCTTAAATATGCTCTTCTGTTCTTTTCAAGAATAAGTGCCAGCCATCAAGACAAACTATACCCACTGCTTCACTATCAGCAGAGTCATTGTTATCCCAGATAGAGTGCCCTAAAAATAAAAGCTATTCTGTACGTGCAGCTTCATCAAGTCAGGTCATGCCAGCCCTGCAGGGTAGACAGCACTGTACTAATTTTATTACTCTATTTTTAAACATGACCTCCTTAGATCTTTTAGTGTGTCCCACATAACAATGCAGAATTGACATATTGTATTGAAGTTTCTGCTCCCAACCACCCCCAGTTTCTGAATATCTTACCCAGTTAGTGTGTTTGCTATCCCAAACTGTGAAGAAGTGGTTATATTTGGTTTAATGTCACCTGTTGTGCCGTTAATGATGGCTTAATGTCACCCATTGGCGGTTCAGGAGTAATGAGCTGAAATCAAAATTCATATCTGCAAGACTGATCTGTGTTACCAGTTTAGTGCCCCTGGCACTATATTTCACAGAGGGTTCCATCCCTAAAACAACTGAATTTTACAAGCCCATGAACATAGTTGCAGAGGAAGGGCTTTATCCTCTGTTACCTCAGATACACTGATGACTAGAAGTCACCCTGAGTATGATTGTGTCTCAGAGATAACATAAAAATGCTTAGGTTTTTCTGGTACATCTGAGGAAGTTTATCCTCAGGAGCTCTGCTACCACAACACCAAGGTCATTCAGACTATCTGAGAGTTATAGTGCTAGCAGAAGGCACAAAAATAGAAGAATTGCCTAAATTTATGAAGGCAAATTGACAGAACACCATTGGCACATAGATTTACACCAAGCTGCAGTTCTTAGATTACCATTCATATTTGGATTTTTTACACTAGCTGACACTGGGCAGGTACATACATTACACGACAACTTTTTCAAGCATGAACTGAATGAAAAAGTACATTTCCTTCCCTTGCATCTATTCCTCACCTGAAACAGTTTCAAGGCAAGCAAAAGACACTTCAGTTGGTGTTTCAGAAACCATAGTGGCCATAGTGGTGTTTCAGAAAATACTGAGAATACATTCAGTGTTCAG
The DNA here is from genome assembly GCF_901933205.1 of Camarhynchus parvulus. NCBI lineage: Eukaryota > Metazoa > Chordata > Aves > Passeriformes > Thraupidae > Camarhynchus > Camarhynchus parvulus. Next base: position 2,415,190 of record NC_044601.1, on the reverse strand, counting down.
CATGTGCACAATAAAAAGTCACAGAATCCTGTGTGAGGGGAAGGTAAGGAAGAAGAACCCGACTGTATTCAGCAGTTTGGTGTAACAAGTTCCTTAGACATTCAAATAGTAATTTTTATCATAAGCAATGCCATATTGTCAAGGCAGGAACATCTGTCTGGAACTCTAGGCGGAATCTGTGGACGGCATTCTCAGTACCCTGTCGCTGTCGGCCTTGAAATTTCCATATTCTTCCCTTGCAGGGGTGGATGATGGTTTGGGTTTGTGTGGCAAGGTGATCACAGCAGGAGAGAAGGGGCCTGCAGGGATGGCTTTTGTGAGAAGGTGTCACAAACCTCCCCTGTCCATGGATACCAATCGCAGCTGGCACGCGGGTGGAACCACTGCTGGCCGTGACTGAGGCCATCAGGGATGGTAGGTAGCTGCTCTGGGATAACAAATTTAAGGGGGGAACATTACTGTGTAGAAGCAGCTGGGAGAGCCAAGCGAGAATATATGAGAGGAACAGGTCCGCAGATCCCAAGGTCAGGGAGGAAGGAGGGGCAGGAGGTGCCCCAGGTGCCAGACCTGAGATTCTCCTGCAGCCCATGGGGCAGCCTGTGGTGCAGGCCCCTGAGCCCCTGTCATGGGACATTAATGGGGAGCAGAGAGCCACCTGCAGCCCATGGACACCCCCCACTGGAGCAGGGGGATGCCCAAAGGAGGCTGCAGATCCTGGAGAAGCCCATGCTGGAGCAGGCTCCTGGCAGGAGAGAGAAGATGGAGAAAGGAGACCCATGGAGAGAAAAGCCCACACTGGAGCAGGGTTCATGGTAGGACTTATGACCCTGTGGGGTCCTAAGCTGGAGCAAGCTGTTCCTGAAGGACTGCACACCGTGGAAGGGACCCACATTGGAGCAGCTCTTGAAGAACCATAGCCCATGGGAAGAGCTTATGTTGAAGTTCATGGAGAATCATCTCCCATGGGAGGGACCCCATGCTGGAGCAGAGGAATAGTCATGGTGAAATAGCATCAATGCATGGTGAACTGACTGTAGACCTCATTTCCATCTCCCTGTGCCATTGGTGGGCAGGAGATTAGGGATTTGGGAGCTAAGGTAAGCCCAGGAAGAAGAGAGGGGTGTGGGAAGGTATTTTAAGATTTGGGGTTTTTTCTTATTATTTTAGCCTGATATTTTGGCAATGAATTCAGTTACTCTCACTGAGTCTGCTTTGCCTGATTGCAATTTGAGACTGATCTCTCTCCCTGCCCTGACTTCAACCCATGACCCTTTTGTTGTATTTTTCTCTCCCCATCCAGTTGAGGAGGGCATTGAGTGGCTTTGGGAAGCACTTGCTGTCCAGACAGTGTCCAAGCGCCACAGCTGGTCATCCCAAGGAAGTTTAAAGCAAGTTAACATCATTGGAGACACCAGGTTCTTAGAAAGGTGTAAAGGTGTGGTGCTTGCTGCACTGTATTCCACTGACTAATCCCCAGCTGTGCTTCTTCGAACTTGGTAGGGTGCAGAGTTGGTTTTTTTTTTAATTTCCCTGACTATCTCTTGGCATGCAAGGGTCTGGAGCTAGCTTTTTTGTTTCTTGTATTTGTTTGGGAGGGTGGGAGGAAGGAAGGAAGGAAGGAAGGAAGGAAGGAAGGAAGGAAGGAAGGAAGGAAGGAAGGAAGGAAGGAAGGAAGGAAGGAAGGAAGGAAGGAAGGAAGGAAGGAAGGAAGGAAGGAAGGAAGGAAGGAAGGAAGGAAGGAAGGAAGGAAGGAAGGAAGGAAGGAAGGAAGGAAGGAAGGAAGGAAGGAAGGAAGGAAGGAAGGAAGGAAGGAAGGAAGGGACTTTGGCCCAATATTTGAATTGCACATTAGAAATTACTTAATTTCTCTCCCCACATACCTCATTAGCTAAGAAAATAGCACTGAAACAGGAAGTAGAGGTGGCTATTGCCACCTCTGCTTGACTGCTTCCACAAAAACGTATACACCTTACTACATGTAAATGATCACCTAAAACAGCAGTTTAATGACCTGCAGGCAACCTTGTTCATCCCATTTCCAAAGGCTTTTCTGCCGGAACAAAAACAGTTTATTCCAATAAAAAAAGACTGTAGAAAAGAAAGAACATTCCTCCATAGGAATAGAGCATAGGGATATAGCTGTGAACGGGACAGTTCAGGCACGAGTATGTCTGTGAGGACACAGTGTGTCTAACGTATGGGGATCCCAAGACATTGGGAAGGCCATTAGCCCATTCAGCCAGATGACACAGAGCCCAGTATTATATCATCTGAATATCATCAAAGGAATCAGTGTAAATTGGCCAGATGCTGATATTCAGACCCGACAAAATATGTACACCCTCCCTGTTTCTCTCTGCTGTTCTGTCTGCTTTCACTCCGTATTCTCTCTCCATCCCATGAATGATGAAGATGACAGTGCACAAAGAAGGATGAGAGACCCAAGGTCTGTGTTTATCAGACACAGTCTGAAAGACTTGTTGCTCTTATAAGAAGCAACCCTGACATCTACTCATGCCATTGGGCAGATCAGCCTGCTAGCTTCACGTTTGTGCCACTAACATTTTCTCAACTTTACTTCTCAGAAAAATGGAGAAGAGACACAACAAAAATTTCATAGAAACATTTTCATAACTTTTTTGTTTGGTTGGTTTTGGGGTACTTTTTTTTTTTCCTTTTTGTAGTCAGACAGAATAGTGCTGAAGAACACCAAGCTACAGAGTTGCTAACAAATATATTCATTTGAAACATATATTTATAGCTGGGGTCATGCTGGACAAAGTAAATGTTTCACACAAATCAATCAGAAATTATTTTCATCTGTCTCACTGCAATATGCTTATGTACCAAATCCTGGCAGGCTGTGATGTTCTCTCTGGTACAACTTTTGGAATTTGAAGCCTCCATCATGGCCTCTGAGAATTTTATTCCAGCAATTCCTGTCCAGCCATCTCTGCAGGATGTGAGGTTCAGAAGTGTTGTTAAGTGGCAATTCTCCTGGAAAGCAAAGACATATCTGTGCTGGGAGAGTTTAAATCCTCCCAAAATAAAAAATGCAATGAAATGACCTTTTCTTCTGTTTGTTCTGTTGCAACAATAAGTTCATGTAGTGATTTTCAGGCCTTGTAGCTGACTGTTTCTGAAGGACATTGCCATTAGCTGCCTTCTTTGTTTCTGCATGAATATGTAAAAAACAAAAGTGTCATGTTGTTTGAACAGATTTCTGGCCAGCCTTAATTTAGCACTGGAGTGTGTGCACATAGCTAGTTATTTCAAACTATCAGTCTACTCCAAAAGCTTTGCTTTGTTTAGTTAAGAGGCAAAAAAAAAAAAAAAAAAAGACTTGGTGACACTAATTCTTGGAGGCTGGAATTATCATATCAAACAGCGTTCTAAACTTGGGACGTCCCAGTGTCTCTTCATCTGGTTCATGTTTTTGAAACAAACTGTGCATGACTTAGACTCAGTTTTCATAGACATCATAAACTCCAGCTGAAGGGAAAAATAAAAAGAAAATCCTACATTGTTATGACATGGCTATAAATAAAGACATTGAATTATAGCAGTAAAATATGTTATGCAAATTGCAGCTAATTTTAAAATAGCCCAATCTGACTGCCTACAGAGTGTAGAATTATATCGTGTTGTTCAAACTCTTAGTTAATTTTTTACGCCTTCCAGCCATTCCTATTATTCCAAATTTTAAGTTCTAACAGCCATTGCAAAGGATTTATAGTGCCATGTAAAAAAAGTGGGGAGATCTGCAAAGCACTCTGAGTTACTTGTTTGCTTCAGGTGGGTAAGTGGTGATTGCTACTTCTTCTGCACGCTGGGCTTCCGCTGTCTGCTCCCTCCTCTCATGTTAGACAGCGAGATTTACAAAGATGCCATTTGGCAGGATATTTTAGAGAGATTTGTTATGAGTGTTTGTTGAGTGCGAGGCATCACAAGTGCTTTTAGCCTCCCAGCTGTGTTTCTTAGCATACGGGGCTGGCAAAAGCTGCATGTGATGTGACAGCACAGAATGAAGTTTGGAGCAATACTTAAAGAAAAGGCTTGAAGAAGAAAACAAGGTCGCTGTCCATCTGAGTAAACAAATTCAGTGAGAGGTCAATGTATTCTGGTTAAGAAAAAAAGGCCCAGATCTTTGGATCGGCAAGAGGCAGTGCCTAGGAGCCATTTAAAGAGACCACACTATTTGTCACAGCCCTTTTCTGGCTGTGGCTGTCCTCTACTCACATAACATACATCTTAGAAGGAGAGTTTTCTGATTTGGGGGATGTCTACCTGTTGGACAAAATGCTCCATCCTTCCTTCACCATCACAAAAATGGGGCAAAAGCAAAGTTAATTACAATGTACCAAGAGTTTCAAAGAAACAGGCTGGGTGGGGAGAGGGGAAGGAAAAATAGTATGCTAAATCTTTTTGGGAACCAGCCAGGGAGCAATTCCAACCTCTGATAATAAAGCTAAAATATATTTGTCTTAGGGGGTTTTCCTCTCTCCCTCTTTCTGAGTGGAGCGCCAGGGAAAATGGGAAAATCTCAGATTGTGATGAACTGGAAACTTGGCTGTCCATGGAATGGCTATTGCCTCTGTCTTCACCTGCGCATCCCCAGTGACCCCTCATCCTGTTGCAGTCAACTTTTCTGTGAAAAATGGACTCTGTTTGCTGTGATCACTAGCCAGGCTTGGCACAGTGTGAATACAGTGCTCCTTAGAGCCTGAAGCACTCTAACTGATAAATATGTACTTTGCCACAGCCATGGTCACATTCCTGTATTGAAAACAGTCTATCATATGAGCTTTGCTTGTGCAAAGGCTTTTCAAACATGTTTGTATCCACACCTCAGGCCCTGCTCAAACAAGTTTGTCACAGGATCTCTTCTGGCTGCCTCTTCTGCAGCATGATGTTACTGACAGGAATTCTCCCTGGCTTGTTTACTGAGAAATGCCTGGTTGCTGGAGCTGGGCAAAAAGGGTTAATACGCTGGCTCACAAGGAATACAAGGAATAAACAAGGTATTTCCTTTATTCTGCTGTGGTCTCCTATCTATTCTTGATCCCAGTCCATCCAACAACTGTGTTTCAAAATATTCAAACTCTGCCCCTAAGTTTCTAGTTTACCCCTTACTGGCAGGATTAACAATTCCCTGAAAATAAACAGATAGGCAAATCACACAGCTGCGTACATACAGCACAGTGGGTCTGAGTGTGTTTGTTAGTAGCTGGACTAGGACTGTTTACAAGACACACTTTCTTTGATACAGTGCTAAATTTGATTCTTTCCAGCATGCCAGTGTATCCAGTAGACATAATTTCTACTGGATACACTACCATCTCTCCTAATTTGGTTGAAGACACACAAGAAGTTAAAAGCCAGGGATCACAGCATAGCACCAGGTGACCAGTTCAGAAAGTTCCTCTCTGCTTATTGTTAGATTTCAAGCATTTGCATTGTTTTTCTCTTGCCCTTTTTGTCAAACAGTGAATACTCTGAGGTTAGATGAGGCATGATAGTTTCCAGACTCGGTATCACTCATTCTGTATATGCAATAAGCAGTGTACTCTGTTGATATAAACAGCTCCCAAATCTGGCATGCTAATGTTTCTTGCCCAATTTTTCCAAATGGAAACTACTTGCCCAATGAGTCACTGTGTGTTTTCTTCCTCCTCCAGATGATTCTTCTTGGGAATCTCCATGCCCTGATGCTCCACCACAAGAATGGTTCTCTTGTTTCATTTCTCTGTAGGCTGTCCAATTAGGACATTCTTTTGCTTCCCATCTCCCCCACCCCTACCCCTCCCAATATTACTGCAAGCCTGCATGTATTTTCTTTTTACATTACCAAAACCATTTTCCAATTCCTCAATCCCAGATTTAGTGCTGGGATATATATTATGGGGACTTGCCCTGGGTTATGTATGTCCCTGCTCCTGCAAATACAACAGGTGCTTCACACGGCAGAGATGTGTGCTTTCATTCTAGTCTTGCCCACAGAAATTTCTTCAGACTTCATACTTTATTCAGGAGAAAAGGGGAAATACAGAGACTTGGTAAAGTACTCAGCCTTCTGAAGCAGAAGCAGGTAGCAAACTGCACTACATCTCAAAACAGAAGATTTATTAGGTTATTATTCTTTACTATACTAAACTCCACTTTAAGATAGTTATCTGTCACCTAAGAGACCTGAAATTAGGGTAGTGCCTGAGATTTTAATTTACTCCTTTGCAATTTTCTTGTTTTAATTATGTTTGAAATAGACTAAATAGCTTCCATGGTGGTTTCTGGGACAAGTTTTCACTGAAAGGATGCCAAAAAAGCAAACAGTTGACAACAGCAGTGACAAGACATCTAGATAATACTGTCAGTGATAACTTGCTCCATGGTACTGGTATAAGCTCACAGAAAAAAAGGATCTGCTTGTTCATAGCAAGCTTATTGCCTCTTGATGGAAGTCCTAAAAATACTTTAAAAACTGTTAAAAAATCTGAAGGATTTTTTTCTTTTCAGTATGCTGGATATAACACCAAATAAACCTGTACATGCAGAAGATGGCAATATGGTTATTTATTTTAATAACCATATTGCATTTAAGATTAAAATCTTATTTTATTTCCCTGATTGTTCATCCATTAAATCAATGGATGTAAGTAAACTTTTTTGAAAACATTCATCTGTGACTTCAAGTCACTGTTTTGCTTTAAATTTTATTTCCTTCTTTTAAGAAAATAGATTCATTTAGCTCATTTTTTTTCTGTCAAATATCATCTGCTGGACTCATATAGGCTGCAGTACCTAGCCCTAGGCAGATTTCCAGGCCAGCTCTTACCTAAAGGTTCTTTTAGCTTCTACTCTGAGGGCAAGGTTGCCATCAGTGGCCCAGTTTGAGCCATACTCACAAGACGCGCAGTAAAATGTGGCAGCCGACCTTGACTATCAGCCCGGAATGTCATCCTTGAAGGACAGGCTTGGCTGAAGATCAAAGTTCAGGCAAATGGTTTTTGGTATCTTCAAGTGGCAAAAATGCAGAGTGCAGAGTATTCACCCTGGACCCCCAGCAACACCTGCACTGAGCTGGGATGGCAGCAAGGCAAATTGTCAACAGCACAGCACAGGGAGGAGCTGGGAGAGGAAGGGTGAGCATACCCTCTAAGTGGGAGCTTGCTGGTTTGACCTTGCTTATCTACACGTGCATCACCTGGCACCTGCTCCCACACCAGGGAGCAGCACACCAGGGTATAGTAAACATGCAATAAACCCTTGCTCTAAAAAGCATCAGAGGGAAAAAAGCTCAGTGTCCCCCTCTGAGCACAATGCTGTCATGAACTTAGAGCATATCACTTGAACACTGAAGAGATAAGGCTTTCAGCAGCTGCGGATATAGGCCAGTAAAATGAGGTCTGTGGTCTTCAGGACCTTGCAGCTTCCCTGTTTCTCACCAAAGACAGACCTTAAAGCGTTGCCCTTCAGCATCGCTGAGCTAGCACAGGGATTTGAGAGGATTACCCTTTCCTACCTCAGCTCATGAAAACCGTGCTGCTTTGATTTGCAGCCCCCAAACTCCTGAATCATGCAAACACTTGTCAGCCAGTTGCGGCTCAAAAGACAAAGCAAAGTAGCAGCTTCAGATTCAAATGCAAATGTTGCTGGAGAGTATCTGAAAAAAAAAATCGTGTTCAAAAGCTGAAGGTCCTTTTTAGCCAAAAAACCTTGAACTTCCTCAAAGAAAGCATGAAAGGGGTGGCTATAGAACCAGTAGTAGATAAAACACCTGCTTTCTGCAAAGCTATGTTGAGGATCTGCATGTCCCATCAGACTAATTTTGGTACGAGAGGAAGAGGAAGGGGAGGAAGATTGTTCAGTCTACTGCTCTCAGGGGAATCCTGCAAGAGAGAGGTTGCTATATTAACCACTTCACTGTTTTGTGCCAATCTTGTTATCTGTTCTTGTTAAAACCTTTATTATTCATGGATGCAAAAATCTGATCATTAAAGCAGCATAAATATTCATACCATGTGCATTTCATTTAGCTACTTGGCAAAACTTCTCTGGAGTACAAGAGTTTTGAGGAAATCTGGCTAATGAGACCAGAGCATAGGAAGTATGCATGAGTTTTCCTTTTCACCTGCAAATAAATGCAGAATAACTAATGAAATAAACAACCACAAAAAGGGCAAGAATTCACCAGGCAGGATGATATGCACACTTGCTTTGGCTTCTGTGCCAAGGGGAATGCAAGGCTTTTTGTAATGCAATTATGTGAAAGAACCAGGATATTGTGAAACTAAAGTAGAAAGCATGATAAGCATCACTGCATGGGTTTATCGGCTTTGCCTCACATTTAAAGTCTAACCATTAACATTGTGCATAGTCCGCACTCCTGTTCAATCCTCTCTTAAGGTAGAACTGACATTCTTCTCTCTGCAGCTGCGCTAAATCAAAATGTAGCTGTATTGCTCCCTGTGAAAGTCACTATATCTACACTCTTCACGTGCTCCAGCTTCAAGATCTTTTTGGTGGCAGAGATAAAACAAAAATTTCCTCCCAAAACAAATTCTAAAAACTACCATTAAAACATCTGCTATACAGAGCACTCAGCAGCTGGGGAAGACCTCTCACAAGGGCCTGGTTCATCAAAATCCTGAGCTGCCATTTCCACGTGCAGCAGCTCCAGGAGAAGCCCTGCAGAGTGCAAGACTACTCCCAAGTTTTTCCTGTTTCAGAATAGCAAGGTGAGGTGTGCATTTTTAAATGCTAGTGAGTTTTCAAAACTGAGCAACATAAGCCTGAGTCAGTGTGAAATCTTTGCTTGATTTCTGCAAGCACAGAGCAGAGAACACAATCAGGCACTTTCCAGGTTTTCTATTTCATGTTTTTATGAATTTCCACAAACAAGCAAGTCTACTCACGGGCAATTTACACCAGTAACTACTTCTGGGCTTAAAGTCTGCTATACACTTCCCACTGCTGCTCAGTCATCTGTGACTGAATGAGCTCTCTCCTCCCTCTCCTCCCCACCCCTTCCCTACCCTCATTGTAGTGAACAGAAGCATTGGGATACACGCAGTGCTATGTGACGCACAGCATGCCAAGTTTCCACTGAAGCATTCACACCCAGGCAAGGGCTTGAGTCTTCTGACCCTCCTCAGACAAGGAGAGTTGCTGCAGGACCACAGCTTGTCATCTGCAATATGTAACACTCCACTTATTCCCAATACACAAGTGTAAATGGGTTGGGGCTTCAGTGTCTCATCAGGGCTGCCACGTTGGGCCTCGAGATGCTTTCCTTCTGTTGCACTGTTTCTAGACTTATTACTGATTTGTACTGTTTTGTTCAGCCATAGGTAAAGTGGCAGTGAGGAGAGAAAAAAGCCTCATAAACTTCTTGGGCTAGTGGTCAGTGATTAGTCAAGCAATTAGTGGAGACACCCTAACTTGCAGTACATGAGAACAAAGTTCAAAATTGGTTCTCAGCAGAACAAAGATCAGAGGGAGACATACCTTCTGTGTCCTATTGATTTACTTGACCTTTCCTTTCACAAATACCATCCAGACAAAAACTTCAGTACTCTCAGCAGCATTTTGACTGTGGATAGATAAATGTGTTCAGATGCTAAAATGAGTACTGGAAAGTATATATTGGTAAGCGGGCAAGTCCCACCAAATAGCACTTAGGGTGAGCAGGCTTTGAACGTAAGTTCTTGTTTCCAAGAACTGTGAGACTTGAGATTGTATGTACAGCAGGAGGTACCTTCCATCCTTCAGAGTCACATTACAAGGTAGAGGAGTCTAGAAATCACTCTATACTCTTGATCTTGAATGCACTGTATGCATTCATAGAGTGCTAGGAAAACAGGAAATTCTTCTTCTTTCCCTCCAAACACACATCTAGCTTACCACCCTGCAATTTCTCATATTTATTCTCCTCTTTGTGTAATCAAATGACATGAGAATTTGCTTGAAGAACCATCAGAGGAAAAATGAGTGTTTCAAGATGTGCTGGTGGCTGCAAGAGTTATCTTGTGGTTTGAATTCTTCTAAATGAAATATGACTGACAGTATTAGTCAGCTAACATATTTATCTGGGGGAGGGAACCAACAGAAAACCTATTTAGCACAAAAATTTTTGTAGTATCTCTTTTTGAATTTTTCTTAAGAGTTTGCTTTTTCATCCAGCAAAGACATTGCTTTAAAATCTTCTATGTGGTCTAAGGGAAAATTTCAACAAAAATTCAAATTGTTGATATTTCAGGTTGTTTGATTAGCAGGAGCAAATCAAATGTGCTGAAAGTAAACGCAAACAGCCACATATAAGAGCTGCCTGCACTGCAGCATTTACAGTGAAGACTCAGTCTTGGTTTGGGCTCTTATGCATATACCTGCAATAGAAAGTTGAATCAGGCTTTAAACTAAACTTCCCAGTAAAGGAAAATGCTAACAAAAGTGAGTTATAAGGAAGGAAGTACTTTTGATTCCTGCGCTGTTAAAGCCTGTAAAAAATTTAACCATCCCAGTTGATTACCACATCTCTAACCTGTATAAATCAAAGCTTTGTTGTAAATGAATAAAACCACTTTGGCACACAACCATATTACAGCAGTATGATGCATGCCTGAATATTCCTAAGAATGCCCTCAGAGGTACTCTGTGAACAGAAATATTCTGCAGAAGGGAAGATGAGGTAGTACAAAGGCCCATTGTGCACACTAATGCAGAAAAATGAAATCAAATACCATTCTCAGCAAAAGCAGAGTATCTTCTGAACAAAGGCTATTAAGAGTGTCAGAAGGCAGGATATTTTCTGGACATGGTTATTATGTTAAAACATACTGAACATGTGTCACTTATAACCCTCTCCCCGTAGTAACATCACAGCTCCAGAGGAAAAAAAATGGTGCATCAATTCTTTGTATCAAATACTCGGACAAACAGCTTTCCTTCTCACCAAGCTGTCACTTCTCATTTTAAAAGAAGGTTAGAGTAAGTTATAATTAGTATTTGCTGCCCTGTCAACTAATTAGATATAATAAAAAGCTTTCTGTGAGTTTAATGCTAACACAGTGTAATTACAGCAGTTTTGAATGCACAGTGCATGTACCACAGGTTTTGGTATGTGCTCCCCACCTTTTATGACCTAAATTCTCAGGTTCAATCTATCATAGGAGTAGTGAGCAGACACTGCCAAAGACAACTGCTTCAGACCTAAGCACAAGCCAACACCAATGCAGTCTTGTACTTTTTGAGAGGCACTACTGTATCAGCCTTTGGGAGCAGGGGGGAAGGAAGAAGGAAGAGAAAGACATCCAGTTCCTTGTTTCCACTTTTCTACCCCTTCTCTTCAGGAGGAAACCTTGGTTCTATAAGGTCCCCTAATGAATTCTCCCATTCATTAGGCTTGGCTGCTCTGAGCCTTTTTGGTAAAGAAAGATATGGCTAGCATTTCAAAACCACTTCTCAGACTTTGCCAGTCTGAGGGACATCCTGGGAAGAGGGGGACTGCACCTGGCCTATTCGCACAACTCTGGGCCTGGCTCTACTCTTCAAGTAAGAGTTGCACCTTACAACCACTTGTTACCCGGGGGAGGAAGATCACTTGCAAGGCTCAGAGCAAGGCAAAGTGATGATGTAATGCACCAGCACTTGGCTGATACCACTCCTCACCCTCTTCAGTATTTGGAAGAGCTTTAAACACATTAAAAAGGGTGAAGAGCAGAGATCTGCCAGGGCATTGGTAGTTACATCTCTAGGTAGTCAGTTGTGCCTGTAATGTGGATTTTTCATCCATTCCCATTCTTACTCCTCTCAATTCCTGTCCTGTCCCTGGATACATTCAAGGTCAGTTTGGATGGGGCTCTGTGAAACCTGATCTAGTGGAAGATATCCCTGCTCATTGCAAGGGCATTGGACTAGAAGACCTTTGATGGTCCCTTCCAACTCCAACCATTCTATGATTCTGGGCAAGGTAGGTACAAAGAGCCCACAAAATGAAAATGCAGTTAATGAAACAAAAAGGTAGTCTAAAAGAACCAATTAAAATGATGAAAATCTTTAATTTTATTTAAGTATAATTGTACGGACACGTGTATATACAAATACAGATCTTATGGGGCAGGGCGTTGGGGGTGTTTCATTTTTTTTTTTTTAACATTTTCTTTTAAGTTTATATAATGTAAGCATTTCAAAAACAGCACTCAATGAATAAGTGCAAAGAAACTGCAAAGCAGGGCAGTACAAGCACAGGACCACACTGAGCTGGACTTTCATACCCAGATGCATACACAATGAGTGTCTTCAATGGGGTGTCAAGAGTAAGCATGGTAAGCGGATTTCGCAGACTCATGGGTAACCTCCAACATGCCAGCATCTATTAAACTGTACAGACAATGGCAGCAAGCCTATTGTAGGGAGATTTGTCTCACATCTGAGAAGCTCGAGGGCGAATGCATGGGAAAAACTCAGTGATGCCAGACCAGAAACAGATCTGCCCATTCACAGCTCCAAATTAAAAAAGGAGGAGGGTGGGAGAGGAGGCAAGGCAGGAAGAGGGAAGAGAAGTGTGGAGGGTTGTACATTAAAACTGGTGATTACAAAATCCAAGTGTAATGAAAAGAGGGGAAGAGTTAATACTCTAAACCTCTGAAAGTGGCTGAACCATTGCACTCATAAGGCAATGAACTAAGTTCAGTTTTGAGGGCTAGGGGTGGGAATCAACAGGTACAAATACAACCATTTTCCTTCCATAGTTATAGAGGAAAGGAAACAATCTACTCAACTACTCTCAGTACTTCCCAAATTTGTTTCTAGTTCTTTTGGAACCAAGTACATACATATACCGCACATGACACTGGCAAGATCCCTTCTGGAAAAAACTATTCATGGGAACAAATCCAGAAGGAAAAGAGGAGGAAAAAAAAAAAAACAAATTAAAAAGAAACAAACAAACAAAATAACAGAAAAGCTGTAATATCCCCAAAGCCTTTTTAGAAACAAACATGATACAAAAAAACAAAACTAACACAGAAACCACAGGGCTCCAACATAAGACCTTTAAACACCGAGGATAGAACATTGATCATCAAAAGTCATGTTGTTCCAGGTCTTGACATTGTGAAGTCTTGCAACAGATGAACGATTTTCGAAGATGAGTCCTGTATGCTGCAGTGTCATGGCCACTTGTCTCTCAGTTCTCAGCCATGATCACACTTGATACTTCAAAGCTCTGTCTTGTAATCAACACGTGATTTTAATATCCTGAAAGTCTATTGTTCTCACTTACAAAAGACATAAGAATCAAATTAATACTTTATTATCAAACACTATATACAACAGAGGTTGCTAATAATACAGAATTTAAAGAACATAGCTTTAAGTTTTACTTGTCTTTCCTTCGCCATCCAGGTAAGTACAGTACAAAACAATATTCTAAACTAACACGAAATGTTACCTTGTCTATTGAAGGATACACAGTATCCACTAAACTGACTGATCCCTATTTTCCTGCTTCACATTGCAATGTCCTTGGCAGCCAGGAGTGCAGGTCATGGGTGTAAGTAACCCTTTAAGGCTGGGGAGAATCGTACCTCAGACTTGAGCAGGGGCAGATGAAGGGTAAGGGAGCAACAAACTCCTTAATTTTCAGCAACACCTGCATTTAAAGCATCCAGAGGTTTGCAACACAACACAAAACCCACCAACATTTATGTACTTAGTATGACTGGGATTGCCTAATGCCATCAAGTATGAAACTGGCAGTGCCTGGAATGCTGCTCCCAGCCATGCTGGGCAGCCTGGGGATCACTGCCTGTGCTGCCCCTCACGTATGCAGCAAGGCTCTGGGACAACATTAAGGGTGAGTTTCACCAGGAGTAACGCTAGTGACAGTCCTCTGCTGTGGCTAAATGGACATCTTCAACATCATTCAGAGACAAAGGATGACAACTGTCACCTTTTCTACATCAAATTTGCATTACCGGTGTGACTGCCTGCAATTACTATAAATCACTTCAATATGGTTACACATCACGCAGTTATTATCTGTACTCTGGTTAATAATCCATTTGATAAGGTGCATTCTGATTAAGCTCACCTTATCCAAAGCTTTTTAATTCCTACCTAGAGAAAGTATCAGTGTATATATATCAAGTATATACACCTTAAAGAGAGCAAAGTACTGTACAGCCTGTAATGAGATGATGACTTCCCTCACTGTTTGGACTGTGTATCTTTATTCTGTGCACTTCACACTAGAGCCAACTTCCTGCATTCCTCCTATAAGTATAGTCCTGTATTCATGAACATGTATGATATCAGGCAAGCCCAGGTCATAGCTCAGCATGCATAAAACCTCCCTTCACATATCAAATTTATTTTCCCCTCTCCTGCCTCAACTTCTGGAAGGCTTGTCTTCATTTAAAAATATAAAGTCTATGAAGTGGTGTCCACTAATGGCATCAGTCAATTTTGGTACTGCAGAAATTTTCTTCATAATTAATATAGAAAAATCTTGCTTTTCTTGAATATGCCCCATGTTTTGTTTCACCTTTAACTTAATTACCACAGTTTTTGTCAGAAAAGCTCTGTTTCAGTCTGGATCTGAAAGTTCACTGATTATGTTTAGCAGTCTGAATTTAATGGCAGCCTAGCCAAAAAATACCCCAAGGCTTGCACTTCCTGGCAAATTACTTCTTAAAGTTTTGTTAGCCAAGGCTCAGATTCCTTAAACAGGGTCACTCCTAATTCCATCAAACAAGACAGTCCCATTTCCTAATTGCATCAAGGGTTACCGCTTCTCTCATGTTTAAATAGGACAAGCATATATACTCACTCTCAGCATAAAGTATATCTAAATAATGTATTTTCTATTCTAGTGGATTTTTAAAAAAATATTTTGTTAAGTCTTTGGGAGCCCATCTAGTTTATCTCCAGCTGATAAACACGTTTCCTCTACTCTTCAAACTGTGCTGGAAGGGGAAAAGATAAAAAATCAACATCGAATTAATATTCCACACTTCTTTTCTTTTCCCCCACCAAACAATGCTATTAGACAGCCCTGGTTTCTTCTACATGTCATTTATTCCCATGATTGAGGAACTTACAGGAGAGACAAATCAAGAGAACACTGGAGATCCTGTGTCCCAAACATGTTTCCTCTGGCCATTGATGTCCTCTTTTAGCATGTATTAACACCCAGAGCAGCATCCAAGGCTATCAGCTACTAAGTCAGCGCTGGGGAAGGTCACTTTATTCTCAAAAGTGCCTCTGCATTTCAAGAAAAAAATTTTAGCACCACGGTGATTTGTTTTAAAATAAAATAAGCCGGTGTGCATTATCCCCTTAAAACGAAATAACAGAGGCACTCACACCCCCAGTGAAGTTTCCTAAATCTGACCTTGCCTGCTGTGTGTTAACATTCCTAAAAACTAACTTTGTCCTCTCACCAAAGACAGCATTTCTACTTGTGAGCAAAAATTTTACTGTCAAAGATGTTTCGAGAGTCCCATAAGAAACATCATTCTCCCCTTTCAGAAGCCGGTTCATTTAGAAACTTCTGGAGGAAATGGTGTTATGTCTATTCTTAATATCTCCCCTCCAGTCCTGACATGGTGACACAATGCCTTGCATGACCATCTTACAGTGCTGAACGAGAAGGCATAAATATTGTATCACAGAGAAAGACTCTCCCAGGTTTTCATTCACTTTCCTTATCCCTCACTGACTGCATCTGCCACTACACTTTCTCGTCCACATACGGATGACAGAGTGAGCTAACAGAGGTGACTTCTTAAAGGAGAATGCAGAAGAAAATAAGAATCACTAGTGTCACTATTATAGTTTGGCATTTTCATTTGGAGTCCTTTTATTTATATGGAAGGGTTAAGAAAGTCACAGGGTAGGTAGGGGTGGGTGCTGAAGCTAGTTATCCCCTTCAAATTTTTGCTGAGTTCAGGCTAAAAGGGAGAAGAAAAGGGAAAAATAACAATTTGACATCTGCAAAAACAATAAAGTCCCTTTCCTGGGATGAGCAGTTAGGTGGATCTTTGATGTTCCAAGACCCTGGTATTTTCTGTGACAGGTTGCCGGAGCATACTGTGCTATAATATCAAAAGCATTGCCAGGAGGAACAATAGAGTTGCCAAAAGCCGGCTGGGTATCCTTGGTGTCTGTGCCGCGTTCTCACCACGGGATGGCTCGGCTGACTCATGTACGGTATCATCTGTTCAAACAGAAAGCATACATTCCAATGAGATTTTGCATCCTTAATAAACTCTCACTGAGCCGACAACTATAAGTAGATTTCAGTGCCTTTATGAAATAGGGCAATGAACCTTGTGCTGTCATTGACTTTCACAAGCGTGTAATACCTCATTATGTAACCGACTTGGGGCCAAGTTGCTGCATTTCTTACTGGCAAAACTCCCATTGAAGACCAGAGGAATAGAAAGTAAGTCGGATTTCAGCAGATAGAGGAATGAAAGATTCCTCTTCAGTAAAACACTGTGGTTCTAGCTTTGGATGTCTTACTAGATAGCCACATCCATCGGGAGGCAGCTAAATAAAAACATCTGATTTTCAAAAGTGTTGCACAGGCCCAGAATTAATTTTGTAGTTAGTGCCCTTACTCAGTTACAGATTTTGGCTCCTGAATTTGAAATGACAGCCTGTAAGCCCAAGCACAGACCCCCCCCCTTCCATGCACAAAATTTCCATTGAAGTACACCGCATCTAGGGGTGAGCAGGAGATGTAAGATCATTCCTTGTTCCTTGAAATAAAATTTTAAAGGCTAACACATGACAGTTTTATAGAATTTATACTCAATCTGGAAAGTCTTACAGCCTCTCATGGTACACAAAATAGAGATTTACATATATGCTGCTAGAACTAATGAAAAAAGAACCAGCTGAGTTAGGAAAACATGCTTATGCATTAGTGGCAGAAGAAAACAAGGTAGCAAATACTAAATTTATGACACATAATAAAGAAAGCCCTGTTTAGTTTTTGTAAACTTAGGATCAGCCTAAAAGCCAGAGCTTATAAAATAGAAAAGGTAGGCAAAGTCAAAATCAAGTTTGGTGTCGTTATAGCAGTGGTATTTTTCTCTGCAAAGCCCTCTATATCCAAAATTATCTAATTTTCAAAAAGCAATCAATCAATGGTTCGTCATAAAAAATCAGCTCTTGTTTTCATTACTAAATGAAAAGAAAAAGCCAAATCTTTTTAGGAAGTGTGAAGTGCCCTCAAAATGCATCTGTAAGTTTATTTTAGAATGCCAAAGTTTCCAGCATAGTATCTGATCTACTAATGAAATGACCTCCCTATTTCATAAGAGATGTCAATACGTCTATGATGTTCCTGTCTCAGCTCTCATCTCAAAAAATTGCACTGCCAGCATCACACTGGGTGAGACCTGAGCAGTTCCAGCTAGAGGCACTAAGGGAAGCAGGAGTCAGGACACTGGGATCACCATGCTGCTTTGTCATGAAGCCTTTCATGTTACCTGGGTTTAGCCACAGGCAAGCTCCCTCCCTTTCATATCCTTGACACCTAGCACAAAATCAGGAGAGCACTTAGCATAATTTAGGTTAATAGGCTCTTCAGCCCCAGCTCAGTTACACAGCAAGGAGCACAGTAAACCGAATTAGCAATTTATCACATGTACTTTCTCCAGCACTAATTGATGCTATAATCACATAAGGCTTATCAACAGGTTTCAGTGCTGCTCGAGGCAAAAGTATGAAAAGCAAGCACTGATTAGCTGTAAATATGTTCATGAAAGAGACATCTCTTGGTGGTGCCAAACAATAGCATAAGAGGCAAAGGGCAGAAACTGATGCACAGAAAGTTACACCTGAAGAGGAGGAACTTCTTCACTGTGTGGGTGATTATGCATTGAACAGAGTGTCCAAAAAGGGTGTGGAGTCTTCCTCACTGGAGATAGTCAAAAGCCATCTGGAATAAGCCTTAGTACCATGCTCTAGGGGACCTGCTTGTGTAGAGAGGTTGGACTAGATGACCTCCAGGGGCCCCTTCCAACCTCACCCATTCTGTGATTCTGTGGCAACAGTGGGAAAGTCTGGCTGGAATGGCTTTAGTTGAAGCTCCACACCATGTATGGCAAGGAGACCCTCCCAGCCATATTGGGCCCAGATGAGGCCCTAGTCTTTTCCTTCAGAATTATTCCAAAGTAATCTAAAATATCACTGAATGCTGGCTTCTGAAAATGCTACTTTCAGTAATCATCAACACAAAAAGCTGTTTCACATTTCACTTCTGAGTTACAGCCTTGTGCTATGGTGACGCTGCAATAAAATACTTCACAAAAGCTTGCTTCTCAGCTAAACATATTTAAGATGTTACAGGGAAAAAATACCTCTGTGTTGCCAGTTCTACCTCCTTTCATGTATTTAAAGTTAGCTCTTCCCAATTTAGAAACATTTACTCACTGCTGATGAACTAAAACTACAGAGGAGAATGATTTGTACTACTTTCTACCCCTAGAATTGCAAATAAGTTTGAATTTTCAACACTGAATGTCAACAATTTTGGCCTAATTACATCAGTGAGTCAGCACTAAAACACAATAGGGCAGAACTAGTGTATAGCAGTTATAAATCCTCATTCATTGACTGACTATCAGATACTGCCACAACTGGAACACTGACTACTGCTGAAAAACTCAATGAAAAAGCACTAAGCTAAAAAGATTACTTCTCTTAAATGAACAATATGGAGACATTCTATGATGCCATTTTTATAAAGCCATTCTTCACAGAAGAATTAATTTCCATGTAACATTAAGGGATTCCTTTTGAGAAATCATCTGTGTTTCTCTCAATGCTGTTGTGCAAGGTTTCTGCACTCGTATATTAGAACACGATTCGTCTGGAGTTATGAAAATCACTCTACAAATATGATTTTCCTTGGAGGTGCAGAGTCATAAGTGCACAGCCTTTAAGGCTTGGGGAAAAGGATTTGCTTCATTTGAAACATTGAAGACAATTGATGAAGAGAAAAAGATTCCTGAGCAAAATCCAGAAGGTCACTACTAAACACTGGGAATACCATCAATACAGAAAAAAATATTTTGACAGCTATGAATTTTTCAGATCACACAGCCTTACATCACATGCTGCAGGTGTAACTTTCAGATATGCACAGCTGCAATTTTTGTTTAAGGCCTTTTTCTTTATTGTCATTAAGGAGAAAGGAAAGAATAGGAATAGAGACAATTACTTCCACCACTTGTGAAAGCGCAATCACTGTAGATTCCTACAAATTTCTGAACAAAACCAGTGAAATTAAAAGGGTTCAAAAATCACACAAATGGTGATTTTTAAAAGAAAGATGACAGTGAGTAATCTGCTGAACATGACCCTCCTGCGTTCCGATTCTGGTGTCTACTGTGGAAGAAGACCATGGCAGGCTAGGGGAGAGCACAGAAGCAGAAGATGCTCGTCAGAGACATGTAAATTAGTACACGACACAGAACACATGCAACAAGATCCACCAAGGCAGTAGCAACCCTAACAGGCAAACAACAGAGAAATGTGACAGCAGTTGGCACATCTCAAAGTGACTGATTATCTAATGGTGACTGGCCCAATTAATGATACAAATATGCGTTGATATCAGGAGTGGGAATTTTGTGGTACCGAACCTTCTCATTAAAGCTATTATTTCCCCCTGGTAACACAAACAGTATTTCATCTCAGACTGCAGGATGCTCTTTGTTTGATTTTGCTTGCCTGGTTTTCCTGCTGCTTTCTAATGACTTTGTGACGATGTTAGCTAGTTATAGCCAATCAGTAGGAAGTGAGAAACACTGCTGAAACAAAAATTTATCAAGTTTACCAAACTCAGGCATATATTACTCAGATGATCTCTTTTCCAAGCAGTATCAGGCACATTAATTAGACCACGTTCACCAAATCACAAAGTGTAAAAACGTGCACTGAATTTCAAATTCATAGGTAGAGACGGTGAGAGAATATCCTAGTGTCTTCTGTAGAAGAATGCTGCTAATAAATGCATAAATATAGCCAATGCAAGTGTACTATGCATGCATTTAAATTTTCTTAGAGAACGTCTTTGATTCACAAACTCCAAATTTTTAGGAAATATCTGAAAAATATTTTAAAGAAAAATAATAAATTCTATTGCTTATCCATAGGTAAATCATTTAAATCAGCTAAATTGAAAAGCCTTATTATACTTATGTATAAATAATGAATTTTAATTAAAGGATTTGCATATAAAGAAGAGAAAAAATAATGTTTTATATGCAAAGAGAATGTTGCTTCACATTCAAATAAGAGAAGAAATTCTCAGTAATCTGCTCTTTAGCGTATGTAATAAGTGATACGTATGTAATATTTTCTGATATGATTTGTGTATTTGACTGTTTATTTTGAAGTTTTAATACAACATGTAAGTATGGTGTAGGTGCATATAATATGAACATGCCTACCACTACTGCAAATACTTTTCCTACATACCTACCTAATTTTAACTCCTTTTAAGTCATTTGGGTTATTCATACCCCTAGAATTATATGCACTTCTATCTGTCACAAGCTTCAGCCATACAAACAACACACATGCACTTCCCACATGGAGACACAGCAGCTTGATTGATGGTAAAGGTTAACGTAACTTTGCCCTGGGCAGATGAAGAAAATCCTTATTCTTAAGGCAGCATTTTGCAAGAAAAGCCCCCAAAACTTCAGTTGGCTTCAACAAAAGCAGGAGAGAAATTTGTATTTATAAATTTACCTAAATATCGGTGTGTGCATGTGTGTACATGCACATATGTAAAATGATACTTTGCCTAACGAAGTACATATACAACTATATATAATTTTAAAGGACTAGTTTCTTTTTAAACAAAAACTCAGTTAGTTGCATACCTTTGTCATGCACTGGCATTCAACAAGAAGCGATCCTGTTTTTCTGAAGGTCTTTTGAAACCACCTAACAAATGAAGTGTGCCCATTGACTTTATTTCTAAAACTTTGGGTCCAATTAGCAAATAGAGTGTGTTGCCAATATGCTGAGTGTTTGGCTTGGATGGGCCAGTGGCTCCAGGATACCGACGGAAATTTTACACTGGCACACACCAAATTTCACTAAATCATGTCACTCCAAAAAAACCCAAATAAAGCAACATTTTTACTTCCCTGAATTAAACAAGGATACAGGAAGTATACCACAAGCTGTATTAGCACTGCTAGAAATGTGCAAAAGCAGGGTAGTTGTACCATGCAAAGCATGCAGAGAGAAGAGGGAAAAAAGTACTGAGGCACCAGAGGGATACACGCATTTGTTAAAAGAGATTCTCTAAGCATACTAACCTGCTGGTTCTAATGAATTTTCTACTTTGTCGTTAACATCGAAAACACGATCATGAACACCTATAGTTTTCATACAGCTGTCTATAACAAAATAGAGATAACAGCCAAATATGTTAGTCAAACACCCTTACATTCCCCACTTTCCTTTTTTCCTCTCTTTTTTTTCCGTCTATTTACTGTACATAATTAGGCATATTCATATTTTAAAGTCTGTGGCACTCGTCCAAATGCCAGTATAAGTCTTCTATTTGTACAAAGTTCAAGAAACAACAAGTTAGCAACTGCCAAGTAATTCAAACAAAGCTTTATGAAAAACGATAAGAAAATACAATGAAAATCATAATGCAAATATTTCTGTATGTAGATAACAGATACAAGATTTAACCATAAAAGAAATAAATTTGTTGTTTACTAGACCACACAGTAAAGCAGGTGCTAGAAAGCCACCCTCAACATCTTAATCTGAAGAACTTACTTGCTGGTCGCACAAACACCTTAAGCTTTAGGCAGGATCTCCTTCCATTATCTGGGATCGCAGAAGCTGTAAAAGGAAGAAAAAGGAAAAAAATAAGTGGAAGAGTAAGAAAGTGAAAACCCAAAATATCTTTTGTGCTGAAATAAAATATTCTTTCTCTTTCCTTCATCTGAAGGACTGGCCACACTTCAATCCCTGAACATAAGGACTTCAAGCGCACAAAGTAGCTTGATTATCCAAAAGCATATAATAACTAAAGATTTTATTCAAATTAATTTCTTTATTATTTTACATGGAAGAAGTGAAGCACATGCTACTTTCAATGCTTCATTATCTCCTTTCACCTTTCTACGTCTTCTTCTTGAACGCCTGTTTAATATGGTTTTTGCTACAATGCATGTGTCCACACTGAAAAAATACTTCAGAATACAGAATACTCAAGAGAAAAGCTAACCTTGACATTTTAGGCCATAGACTTCAACAACCCAAAAAGGGATGAAAAAACAAAATTACACCAAAGATGACAGTGGTAAAAATGGAACTATCTATATACTTTCAGCAAAGTAGAAATACACACCATTAAATTTTAAAGCAAACTCAGTCTCCGTATGCATCAGTCTTTATTGAAAAAATACTCATCTCACTTCAGCCAAAACGAGATCCCTCATGCTATACAGCTCACAAAAAAAATCAGTTTATTCCTACTTTCTGCCCTCCCTCATAATTTCCCATTCAAAGTACTTAATTTCTAAGAATATTTACTGTATTTGAAGAAAAAAAATAGATGGAAATATGTGTAGCCCTAATGCAAAAGGTCGCCCACCAAGATTTAGTGGCAGCACCTGCTTATTTCACAGAAAAAAGTGCTGTTGTGATAACTTCCTTTCTATAATCATTCTTGCCCCAAAATACAACGTAATAGGGAAATATGTCTGCCTCTCACCACCAGGGTACTGTCTGCCAATACTTACACACCAGTAAATTTCTTCAATACCTGCAATTCTGATATTGTACATTGGCCCACAATTCAACATACGCAACCAAGTGACTTGACTTGGGCATGAAGATCTTCGCTTGTGAAAGACCATTCACATTTTTTTTCTTGAAAATGTCTCAAGAGCTATTGCCAAAAATATTACCCGAAGCACTGTAGAGGACCTTTCATTGCATTCAAAATCTATGTATTAGGGCAGAATGAATTCCATTTCACATTAAATGGCCACTACTGGGAAAGATGATTGGCCTGACAGGATGTTAGTTTCCTCTGTTTACCCTTATTTCATTCATGTCCTTGTGTGTGACAAACAACTAGAACAATTTGTACATAGACATACGAACTCTTTGTCTTCATGTTAAGCTTACAACAGAATGGCTCCTCAACTAATTTGAAACAAATTCCCTAAGTCTTCGATGATGTGCTTGCAGGACAGGCATCCGGTTTTTCCTAGAACTTACCAAGAACTAGCAAATTCAGTACAAACACAAAAAAGGAGCAAAGTAAAGAATCTAGTAGAGTTCATGTTGTGATTCTGCATCTTGAAAGTTGCTCCCCTCTTTTAGTCAAACAAAAAGCAGGAAGAAATGATGGTCTCGTAACACAATGCCAAGCAGTTAAGACTTAACAGCTGCCCTTGACTATAGCATCTTATCAAGTCAGAAAATTTCCCTCTGTTGAGTTTGCAGTAACTGGTGTGTTACTTGGGGCACAATATTGCACTCTGTGGCTATCTTCAGGAAATTATGTCATTTCAGAGGCCCTCATTGAATATATGCAACTGGCTAATTACTTTGTTAAGACTACACAGGCAATTGTAGATTTCTCAAAAGATAAGAATCCTATCATCATTACCAAATTACTAGGATAGAGGTGAAAATCACATTTCCAATATGAGACAAAACTGAGTGCCTACAGTAAATTTATCACTGACAGATTTTTTATGCCCAGAAATTATTTCAGAGGTGCATTTTGGCACACATTTATTTCAAGTTTTTGCTTTGATGCTTACATGCTCTTGCTTATGTCCATAAAATAAGCACGGTTTTGCTTATTTAAGCTGCCGTTTATTAGACTACTCTGTTAGCCAGTGACTAACTAGAATACCTGACTAGCTAGGAGAGCTAGAAGCTAATAATATCCCATCTGGAAATAAAATCTATTCTTTCTGGGAAAACAGAAAACTAATGCTTAGTACACTGAAGCTCATATGTTCACATAATATTTACACACACACAGGAGCAAATAACAGCTAGTGATTTGCCATATTCTTGGGAAGAAAAATATTAAAATCCATTCACTGTTGAAATATTTTCCACCAGTCTTTACACTCTCTTGCAACTGTAGAGTATATCATGAAGAACTGTCCTATTGCAAACATAACAGTTGCACTTAAATCATCATTCCAGAAACTGGCACAGTCTTAGCAAGAAATTTGAAACAGTGCTTTTCTTCTTTCCAGAGAAATTATGTATTTTCAGTGTTTGCTGTAAATTCAGAAAGATTCCTCTTTAATCAGTGTTTTACACATTCAGAAGGAATAATAATGTCTACCAAAAAAAAATCAAGTATCATTTTTCAGCACTTCCATCTTCCTTAACAACCAAGACCAAGGTGATGAAGGGATGCATTGCAACTTCTTTGGCCTTCTGGAGAAATTAAATGCTGTTTGCCAAGATGCATGACTGCAATCAATTTTTTTTCTTCCTTTCTTTTACTTCCACCCTCCCTCCTCTTCCTTTCTCCCTTGCATCTTAAAGGAAAAAAAAAATACACCAATGTTTTAAGTTTTTGTTTTTAAACCAGATGTATCACCCATTGGAAAGCGTCAGGGAAGGAGAAAGAGAACTGCTCCTTGTCAGCTGGGATCTATTAAACCTGCTTCTCAGGTTGCTGCAGTTGCTACATTCCACTGAAATTAGCTACAGCATAAGAAAAGCTGTCCTTTCTAGGTGGTACAATGAGAAATTTCTTTCTCCTTCCTGAATGAAATCAGGTTGGAGCCTAAGGCTTTGCTACAAGCCTTTTCTATTTGCCCATTTTAAAGGTGATATTAGCTATAAAATACAGGCCAGTTCTGAGAGCAAGAAGCCTCTGATGCTAATGGAACCTGTCTGAAGTAACACTTTCCATTTCAAAAGCCAGAATTCCCACGGAAAAAAAAAAAGGCAATTGATTTCTTGCTGCAAAACAAAAAAGAAACCTTTGAAAAAACTCCCCTATAAGGAGCAAAATACATTATATCCACTTATTTTTTCATTAATGATATTAGACTAGAAAAGATCTGACTGCTTTAGTTTGTGTCAGGAAGAATCACAATTGAAAACGGAGGAGCTCTGAAATGTTGTTATTTCCTACATGTTATTACAATTTCTATGATACTTCCCACTTCCCCTGCCCTACCTCACCTTGGCCAGCAACTTCATGAAAATCTCCTGGGTCCCACTCTTAAAAAAATGTTTTAGACCTCATGATTACACAAAGACTTGGGTGAGAAGAAAGTGAACACTAAAGTCCCCCTGAAATCACAAGATACATTAAAACATCTCAATGATTATAAAAATAACTGGTTTGATATCTTCATTATTTTTTTATAGGAAAATTCCACAACTGAGAAGAAATTTAAGTAATGAGTTCTCTATTCTTCAGATGAGAATTCCATCTGCATTGGTTGAACTAAGAAAAAAAAAAGCACAATGAACAATTGCACACAGGACTAGGTCCAAGTTGGATCTGAAAACAGCCTATAATGACAAATTAGATGGGAAAACTTCTTGTCTCTGAACTGCTTCTGGTTACCATTTTTATACCCTGTAAGGAAAGGAAAAGGAGTGATAAAAATTATTCTCTCCTCATCTCCAGCCAAGCCATAAATATTTCCGTATTCGCTAGCTATATTTAAATTTAAAAAAAATATATACAACTCCCTTATCTCCCTCCTAAGTAGTTCTCAGCTAGAAAACACATGGTACATTATTAATATATTAGATATAAATAACAGGTTAGGTCCTTCCTCAGCCTGGTAACAATTAGCAGAGTTATTCAATGACTCCAGAAAGCTGCAGATAGAGAACAAAAAAGTAGCATATATAGAAAACTGCATATAGTTATGCAGTTCAATTACTATGATAAATCCCCAAAACTCATTAAAGGAGTCATCAAGATATGAACAAATCAGCCTACAAAATAAGCTAATTAAAAAGTAAATGTAAAAAATAAATAAATTAAAATTTCAAAAGTAACGTAGTTATCAGGACCTGCTGTTGATGTGACAAAAGCAGCAATTATTTCCTTTCCTGAGAGGCAACAGTTTCACTGGCAAACACCTGAGGCTAAGTTTCTAACCTAAAATGAAGTTATCGGCATGTCCCATTTAAAGTGTCTCAACCATCCTGCTTATTGATATTCACAAGTAATCAGTCATTACCTCTGCTTGCCTCCTCACTCATTCTTGACTTTCTAATTACAGGATTGCACTTTTCCCTAAAACGCAAGTCCAGATACAGAGGAAAAAAAAGGAATCACAAATGCAGTTCAAATCCTCCTTTAGTGCTACAAAGACATTTAACATTCATGGCACAAGCCACTGTGGGCCTTATTAGAAAGCGAAACTGCTTCAGTTGGAAACAGCACTCCATTTATCTGAGGCACTCCAACAGCACCTTTGTTTGGAATGTGGGGACATTGGTAAAGAACATCCTTTCCCTATGCAGAAAAACAACACCCTCACCATGCCTCTGCAGATACTCTGCAGATGGGAATTCTCTTACTATTTTGTATTTCAATTTCTATCACCAGTTCACTTGGAGTATTCTCTGAAGGGATTATAAAGCGCTGTTTGTGAAACACCGGAGACAAGGCATGTTCTCATTGCATTTTTGAAAAACGTGATCTATGTTTTCTTCTGTCTGCTAGGAAATGCAGCAAACAGTGTCTCCTTGTAAGCAAGAACTGAGAAATCATGCCTGAGAAATCTCACCTCAGTTCATTGCAGATGTACTACTACTAGCACCCTCAGTTACACAAATTCTGGCTCTGATAAGTGCTTCCCAACAACAACCACTGAACAGAAGTACTGCTTCAGACTGTCAAGTATTGTATCAGAAGCCAGTAGAGCACCAATTCTGAACTTTCCAACACAATAAATTGAGATGCCACATGCATACAGCTTGAGTAAATATGACAAAAGGGTTGTATATATAACTTCTGTAAGCACCTGGAGAAATACAACAGGGAGAGAACCTGCAGCAACCTAGTACACAGGATGCTGGATGTTGGAGATCAGAAACCTATGTTTAGGCAGTCCTTGCACTCTCCTAGATCTGTAATTTACAGACAATCTCTTCAGCAGAAAATACTTATAGCTGTGATATGCCTGTAGCCCTTTCAGGCACAGTAGCACTCCCATTAGTCAAATCCAATACCCAGGTAACCTTATACAACCTGCAAATCATAACTCCACCAACCTGAGGTACTTTAACATCCAATATCCTTGGTCAGCTACAGAGCTTTAGAAAGTTTTAAGAGTCATCTGCTTCTTTCTTTGTACAGAAATGAGTATGTGTGAGAGCATTAAAAATGCAGTTTTCCATTATGTTTGCCACAGGCAATATTTCTCAATTTGTGCAAGTCAGAAGAAAAAAAATAGCCTATTAGTTGTTAGAAGAGCTCAGCCTTTCCCCTGTAGGTTTTCATGTGATTTACCATACAACATAAATGTATGCAAATTAGCCAGGTAAATGCAGAATTAGTTATTAATATTCCTCTCACAGTTTAGATTGAAAAAAAGTTACAAATTTGCATAAATGGTACAACAGAAAAAGTCAGCTAGAATTAAATCAACCAATAAAGCACTCCTCCATGTGCATACATGAAGACCCATATCTAAGAACAATGCAGGATTTTTCAAAATTATTTATCAAAAAATAAGTTACTTGAAAAGATTTATAGGTAATTTTCTCTTGTACATATTGAAACAAAAAAAAAAATTTAAAATAGATAAATACTGGTCCTACAGAAACCACTTTCACCAATACTTGAATTTAAATTAGAAGTCTTTGCAAGCTTGCTCTTCCATTCCAACCCATCAGCAAAAGATTTGTTCTGGTAGCACACACATGACTCCATTCTGAGAAAATTAAAATATTGAATGATTATGACTAAGTCATTCTTCAGACCTAATAATTAAGCACAATTCCTCAATAAATTATGACTAAACTTTCTGGTAGCTTTATTCTAGCCAATTCTATCATCTCTGTATTTAGTAATAACCAAGATGAGAACATGAAAAAATTACTGAGCAACTTAAAGATTCATAAATCTCAAGCCAACAGAGAGACAATCTGAACTGAAAAACCACTTGACCCAGGGCTGCTAACAAGACTCATAAAACTCTAAAGAAAAAAAAATTACTAGAAATGGAAACAAAATAAATAAGTATGTGAACGAACAAACATGAAAGGTGACAGCTAATACTGCTCATGGCTTAATACAAGCAAAAGCGGTGTGGATACTAGCATGTCCAATCACAAATTTTAAACTCCACACTATTAATAGGACACATAATACAAATGCATATTTTGCACTACTTTTGCATGCTCAACTACATCTGTATTTAATTTTTGCACTGATCTCTGTATGTATACAGGTACACGCCTACACACAAACACAGACTTATACACTGCATTTCATTCAAAATATAAATGACAAAGTGCACAGCATGGAGGAAAAGACTATAAAAGGCATGTCCACGACAAACAGATTGGGAAATCCTACGTTTATTTCCTAATGTCTTATACATAATTTGGACTGGCATTGCACTGTGTAAATACACTGCATTATTATGGCCTATCTCACAAGCGACTATATTTCTCAGACCTACTAAAAATAACCTAGTAAATGGAAATGAGTTGCCAGACAAATGCTATTTTAGCAAGAGTTCTTGGAAGAAAGCAATACAGAGTTACTGTTTCTGCGCTTAATGCTGAATTAATTGTCCCATTGCAACTTCTTGGCCAGGAAGAATATAATTTTTCTTGCATTTCTAATCCATTGCAGCTTATATATCTGGTTGAAGACTGTAGAGACTGAAAATATGTTTTGCATCAAAGTCATACAAAAAAATCCAGCCATGTGTGTTAGGAGATGTAAACCGTGGACTTCCAATTTTATTAAGCCATTTGTTTAGTATTTCCTCTTAGCATGGTCTAGCCCTATGTCTCTCTCAGGAACGTCCTGTTTCTCCTCTAAGGGGGAATTTAATGACAAGCTTTGTCTGTTGCTGGCCTGGTTGGTGTACTGGAGTCAGACTTTTTTAGTGCAGAACATCAAAGCAACCTGAAGCTCTTCAGTGCTGGACACCACCAGAAGTGAGAGGGCCCATATGAGGCAACACTCTGAATCCAGTCCAGAAGCTTTTTGCAGTCATACTTTTATCATCTGTGCTTCCAAGTCACTGAGTCCAGTTGAGTTCACACAGCACAGGGCAGCCTGTACCCTTTACACCTTGAAGAGTTGGGCTAAACAGATATTACAGATGCTGGAAGATCCAACTGTGCCTGCACTATTCCTCTCAACCGAGCCATGAACCAGTAAGAAAACAAAGCTCAAAGTTCTTGGCAAAGACTTTTGTTTCTTTTTATAAAAGCAGGAACATTTATGTTTAGAGTGAAGTTGTCAAGTAACTGCAACTAACTTGAGCTTCTCAGAGAATCAGTTTGCTACTGTGGTGCTTCTTCTCATTAAAAAGCAAAGAAAGCTCTGTTGGAAATAAAACAAAAGCATATCTTACTTTGAACGGACTTTTAGTTCCATGCAAGTTCCTGTGAAATATAAGGATGTAGGAATGAAAAATGGACCATATAGTTGCTTCCACATGAAATATTTGCAGGCATTTTCTCACATACAAGGTTCCTCTATCACAAATTCAAACTGTATTGCATACCTTAAATAAGTGCTAACATTTCTGCATTAGCCCAATATAAATGACTGATGTCATATTTTCTATTGCAACAAACCAACACTTATTAACTAGAAAGAAATAAAACCCTCAGATCTCATTACTGATTTCAGTGGCATTAACAAAACCAAACACAGTTATTGTACTACATTAAGACTGTATTAGAGCAAATTGCTAATAAAACAAGTTAATACTATCAAATAAAGCACTTAGAGAAAAATATATCCTCCTACTTTCCATAAGCTCTTTTGTACTTTGATTTTCCCTTGGTATCACTAGAAATAAAATGGTTTTCTTCAAGCAGGCTATCCAGTTTTCTAATTTCCATCTCTAAGAATCAGACATAAGCAAATCCCTTGAAGAGACTTTATAGTCTTGTTAGTAAAGTAAAGATCTTTGTGATCTGTAAAGCAACATGTTCACCCGCATGGAATTTGTGGGTATTGTATCATGTTACTAAACTCATATACTTTATTGGACTTCATATTATCCATTACTAGCTTTGCCACTGCTGACACTATAATTAAAGAGGGAAGGATTCTATTCTAGTCCTTCTTTATGGGTTTGCCACTATCTTCAAAATATTTAGAAAAAGTTCTATCTTTCCATGCTATACTTGTAAATTCTGTCTGTTTACAAAAACAAATAAATAATTTTACATGCATTTTTTAGGGTTGTGAAAACGTACATAGACATGAAAGGTTAGTTTGCTATTCATCTATGCAAGGCAACTAGGTATGTTTATGTCCTGGGAGGAGGGAGAAGCTGTAAAGATACAAAAAAATCTTCAAGAAGTTTCAGGGGAAATTTAGGAAAAAGAGCACAAAATAGGAGTTTTAGGGGGTTCAAAAAAGGTGAGAATAATGCAATTTTGAATGTTTGAGTGCACGTGCAGGTACAAGAGTTTGCAAACACGCTGCTTACAGATAATAACTTTGCTCAAAAGATTTCAGAAGGTTTATCTCTTGGAAAAGTTCTAATGGCACCTTGGCACCGCCCTTACACAGATAAACCCAGAATTTTGCAGGATGGAAACCAGGTATGTATTAGGAAAGCTGAAGTTTGGAAAATACATCATAGTCCATTGTAATTGAAGCTCTTATTTTAGGACAGGTCAGGATTCTCAGGGCAGAGACCCTTTACTTCATTACAGCTACTACAGTCCTAGGCCACAACTGATTACAGACACAACATATGCCAGCACTGTAGTAATAACAGTACACCTTTATCATGTGAATTCCCAGTTTGTTCTGGTCCTGTAGAAGGCATACTGAATCATTCCATCATACAAGCCAGAAATTTATATCCAGTCCTTAGAACAGATATAACCCTTCAATTTGTGACCTTTACCATGAAAAATTCAGGAACACATTAGGCTGAAGTTTTCTCCTTACTCAAAATTTGTCAGTGTATGAGGTAATAGCACTTTTATTTAAACTTCTATTTTCTTTCACTTATCTGTGTTCAATGCCATAGGTCTTACTCATGTTTTGAAATTAATATTTTAAAAAGCCAACCTATGTGAGAATAACCATAGGCTCATCAAAGAGAACTTGTCAGGAATTTGACATGTCCCATCTATGCCAGAAAAGAACCATAGTCTGTTGTAACTGTGACTGTGGGAAAGTCTAAGACACCCATGGGAGAGCTAACCTTTCATTATCTTCTGCCACAAATTATTTCCTTCTGAGTCTTCTTTTTATTTTTTAAGAATAATGTATACCACAGGATGTTTAGCCCTATTCCCAGGGATCATTCCCAGATGAACTCAAAATTAGACATATATGTGTACACTTTTCCATAACTGGGACTTAAAAGCCCTGGTGGTTTGGAAATTATTTTAAAAGCAATGAATACTGCACCAGACTTGAAACACATGGATACCTCTTGAGCTTTTCTCCTCCTGAATGCTCTAATAACTGTTCTCAGAAGCGAAGAGAGAACTCTACCTCGCTACTAGAAAAAGCCCTGTTTCACACTAACAACCTGACTAAGCAGATTCGGAAATTCTTATCTCTATTTTCTATCTGCTACTTCCTGATCCAAGCAAACACCACTGCGCAGAAAACTCATTTCTCTACTCTTTGCATGCTAACCAATTAAAGAACCAGTACACCTATGCTGTGAGCAGTTTCTAATGGTGTTTTTCATATGTAAGGACATACATATGGAAAACAATATAGGACAACACAAAACATTTTACTGGAAAACCTTGCTGACACTTAACTAACTTCAAAAGAGATAGACAAAAATTCTGCAGAGTTAACTTCTCTCAACCACACAAGTGTCTATCATTGTTCAATTTAAGAGCCTCTAATCTACTGCATGCGGCGTCTCCACTTCTCAGAGTGCAGAGAATTCAAGCCTCATGTTACTAGAGTAGCCCTGCCAGCCCTCATCCCACTTTCTGCAATCATGAATATCCCCTTTAATTTTTGTCTCAGCTCCAGGCTAATCTACAACAACAAACATTTGCACTGGATATAGTTCTGGTAGCTTGGAAGAGTTTCATGACAGCGTGCATGAGGTGCCTCTTTCCTCTAACGTTTAAAAGAGGGTTCCACGCCTTGAGTTTCTTCAAAGAAATCTGGATACACTTCATTTACCTTAGTTAGGAAAAGAGTCACTGAAATTAATGGATTTTCTCCCTGAGTTGTTACAGCAAAACTTTCAGAACTCAGAAACTGACAACCAACCAAACAAAAAAATCCACATTTGAGATCACATCTCTCACTTTGGGGTGTGGGGAGGCATCATAGCTGCAAATACATGTGTACCATCTGATCTGGAGTCTTCAGCAGCAAGGGTAGCAGATGCTTTCATACATATCTATGAATTATACAATATGGTATTGTTGGCTTGAAGGCCAAACACACCCCTGAGTATGCCTACACAGATGCTGCAGTACCAGCTAAGGCAGGCCAGGCATGCCTGCTGCTTGCCCATCCCACTCTGACAGCTGCCTCAGGCACCAGGCATCCTGGATCACAGAGAGGTGCGGAGTCCAGCACACCCCAGCACAACATCCAGCCAGGACAATCATAAACCTGGGGGGCTCAAGGCTTCTTCCAGAGACTGCACACCCAGAACCAATGACACAGAAGGACTGTTCTTGTTCTGTGTTCCTAGTTAATTTTTAAGATCTCTATAAACTTCCAGTTCACCTCTTAGGGGTCACTGAATAACTTGTTCTTTAGCCAAGCAAAAGTGCTTGTGTATGCTCCTGTGTTTTTCTCTTCTGCCCTTGTGAAATATCCTGCAGAGACAAGAATATTTTTTTCCTGGATCAAAATGGAATTTTTTTTTCCTGAAAGCCCATGAGGTGTGTAATCAAAGCTGGCACTGGAGCATCCTAATTATGAAACCCAGCAAGGCACTTTCACACACATTTTGTGGACTTCAGATTTCTTGTTCACAGAATATTCTTGCTGAGAAAGAAGAGACCATGAGAAAAATTCAGTAAACAGAACCCAGACTGTCAGTAAATAATTTTTCACTTCTGCCTTTAATACTATGGTCAAATTAAGAAAAACTAATCCTGTATTTGTAACACATTTTTTTGACAAAACATCCTGAACTCCTCAGATGTAGAACTTACTGATGGGGTGGGGGACAATGAATGTCGAAAGGAGGAGGGCTTATATTTGTTTTATTCAGAAAAAAAGACGCACATGCATCTTCATAAAATCATAGAATGCTTTAGGTTGGAAAGGCCCTTTAAAGATAATCTGGATCCTCTCTCAGCACCACCCCTCCATGGGCAGGGATATCTCTTACTAGACCAGGCTGCTCAAAACCCCATCCAACCTCCAGCAATGGGGCATCCACTACTTCTTTCTCCAGTAAAATCTCCCTGAGTAAATAGTTTTCTCCTAACATCTAATCTAAACTTACTCTCTTTAATTTAAAACAGTTTCCTCTTGTGCTATCACTATATGTACTCATAAAAAGTCCCTTTCACCTTTGCTACAGGCCCTCACTAGGTACTGGAAAGCTGCTGTAAAGGCTCCCTTGACCCTTCTCCAGGCTGAACAACTCCAGCCCTCTCTCAAGGTGAGGTGCTCCAGCCTCCTTGATCATTTTTGTGGCCTCTGGAATTACTCCAACACATCCTTCTCATGTTGCATGTCCCCGAGCTGGATAGGGTACTCCATGTGGGATCTTACCAGCATGGAGAAGAGGAGAATCACTTTCCTAAACCTGCAGGCCCTGCTTCTTGTGCTGAACTCAGGAAACAACTGGCTTTTTGGGCTGCAAGCATACATTGCTGGTCATGTTGAACTTCTCATTAACCAGCACACCCAAGCCCTTCTACTCAGGGATGCTCTCAAATCCATGCCTGTATTTGTGCTTGGAATTTTCCTGACACAGATGCAGGACCTTGCACCTGGCCTTGCTGAAACCCATGAAGTTGGCACAGGCCCTCTTTAGGCCTGTCAAAGTCCCTCTGGATGGCATCCTTTCCCTCCAGACCATCAACTGCAGGTGTCATCTGCAAACTTGCTCAGGGTGCTCTGATCCCATTCTCTGTGTCACTGACAAAGATGCTAAACAGCCCCAGTTCCAACTCTGAGCCCCAAGGAATGCTGTTTGGCCCTGGTCTCCACCTGGACATCAGAGCTCTTGAAACTGAGCTAAAGAAAAATAGCAGGTCTGAAGTGCTACCAGTGCTAGCTGCTTTCTGCTGAGCTGAAGTGACCATTTTCAAATCCTTTCAATCTGTGGTGAAAAGATCATTACCATGCTAGTCCCAGGAAGTCAGTCCTCCTGCAAGTAAGCTCCTTTGTTATGAATATGGAACAGATGGAACCAAATCTATCTGCTCCATAGGAACAAAAACACTTACAACCTAGCTCTCTCTATTAAAGACTCTACTTAGCTCCTTTATATCACTGGCTTTCTGTGCACTGCTGTGAGGTTTTGACTTTATAGAAAAAGGCGCTTCATAAAAGCAATAGTTCTTAGTTCGAAACCAAAAGCAGCCTAAGAACAGTAGAAGACGAATGCTGTGTTTAACCCGCATGGCTCCTTGGAGATATGCAAATATTCAATTACTATTTTTTTAAAGCTATGAAAAGGATTTTTTCTGAGGAGGAAAGCCAGCCATATGTTGCAGAGATTGTGCATCAATGACAATGAAGTACATAGACAGCAATAGACTACTTACTCTAATAAAGATTGAATCTATCTATGTTATTGCAAGAAATAACATGGGCTCTTTTTGTAGATATGTAACTGTGGATCAAGATGACACTTCCACAAATAAATGTGTATCATTCTTTGAAAAACTGACCATTTTTGGCAGGAGACAAAACTCCCTGAAATTAGGTCCCTATGAATACAAGAAAAAATTTAATACATCAACTTATCTCTAAATATTGCATAGTGTAGGACCTATTTCCTAAGGCTTTAACAGAAACTATATTAATATTACAATTAACTTTGCAAACTGAAAATATGCACAGATATGCACAGATATGCACAGATTTACTTACTGACTCTGCTCATTAAGCAAGTACATGTGGAGAATCTGTCACTTCTCTTACCATCAGAACAATAATAAAAGCTAGTCACACATGCGACACATTCACATTCTCATAAAATCCCATACAACAAAAGTCAGAGGCCTCCTTTACTCACAGGTTAATATGTTAATGCATTTACCATTTGGCTGCTTTTTCAGAATAATTGAAATAAAGATTTCTGTTGCAGAATGCTTTGATTCTGACTAAATCAAGTCTTCAGGCAAATCTCCCCCTCACCAGCAAAGGCACAGCTTGCCTGAAGTCATAACCTTTGTTGGCAGGAGGGAACTGGCCTTGAAACAGATCATGAAGCAGATGTTTTATGCCAAATCAGAGTCTAGGGATACACAGGCTACTGCAAATAAAACTCTTCTCCTGTCTGTTCAGTCATTTCAATTCCCTGCAGCGTGAAATACGAAGTTGCCAACAAGCAGCCAGAGCACTACACAGCACAGCAGGGAAAGCAAGTGCCACAGATGCACCAAGGGCTGGAAAACTCCTTCATTAGCTCTGCTTTTCAGCTCAAGTGTGAACAGCGACACGTGGGCCATCCAAAGAAAGGTTCTTGTAAAGACAAGTTTCAGTCACATCCAGTTAGAGAAACTGTGTGCACTTGCTTGGGGGAGAAGGAGTTTCATATGGCTGTGCCACAGCTCATGGTCATTAGTGGCTCACAAAAAATGTGGGGTTTTTGAACTACTTTTCTTAAAAATTTTTGCACCTAAGACATGTGAGATGAAAAACATCCATCTTTAGGCTTACAAAAAAAATCCCATCAGCTTGCTGTCAATTCAGGGTTCTGCTGAACAATTCACAACAGAAGACCTAGAGGAAATCTCGTTGTTAAAGCAGTGGGGTACCTCCACACAAGGAGAGGGTACAAGCCATGCTACCACCACCTCCGTGGAGGTTTTGCACTTCTTGAGCAAAAGACCAAGAGCAGGGCAGTATTCCAGCTCCCTCTATTACTAGTCCCTCCATTTAAATATTTCCATCTAATTAAAGTATTACCTACCTAGAGACCCTTACACTTGAAAGACTGATATCTAAAAACCAGTTTTAAGACCTTTTTCTTCTTAAAAGAAATCTTGTGCTTTCAAGTCAGTTTCCATCCACATCAAAACTACAATGACTCTTTCTTGTTTTTCTAAGGTAAGAGAAGCATTTTGTGTTGAAATGAAGGAACAGCAAACAATACAAGACAATTTTAGTCCTTGATTATGGCAGATCAGAAATGGGGCTCAAGTAGATGATAATATTTGTATTTGCACTTAAAACATAAAAAAACACACAAAATAACTGGTAAAAATACAAACATACAATTCCAATTAACCTACTGAAAAGCTTTCAGGATATTTACTATCCACAACAGACATCACATTTTCAGAACAACTCTGTGCTTCATGTGCAAAGCATTTTAGAAATCAGGCCAACTATTTAGATACCTAAGTGACAGCTAAGTACCTCTAAAATTATGACTCAAATTGGCAATGCTAAACACTTCAGACATATGGCCTGTAATCAACACTATTTATTTTACCTACTTTGGACTGGGATCAAGAAAGAGTGGAATAGAGGACACAGAAACTGCATTTACCCTGGGTTTAGGCGGTGGTTTTTTTGGGTTGGGCTTTTTTTTTGGTTTGTTTTGCCCTGGTTTATTTTGTTGTTCTTTTCTTTTAATTGTGTGTTCAGGTATATTTCAGATCAGTGTCCTAAAGCTTAGACGGAGTCCACTTAAATATAGATGCACCAAAACCAATGTCATTTTCTGAGGCTCAAGTCAAAATAGACCATGAATATCAAAACATCTGTATACAGAGTTGTCAGAACTTTTTTTTCAGAAGTCCAGTTAAAGTGAATAAAAATAAATTTTTTTTGCATACATGTATTTTCTTTTCCAATCTGATGTAAACCTACCTGAGTCAGAATTTATGCCTAGAAATTCAAAAAGCTGTTTCTTCATGGAAGGGCACAGGAAAAAAAAAAAAACCTAAAAAACCCCCACTTTTTAATCTTTTGTACCTCCTTCCCTTACAGAAAGGTATAATTTCAGAGTCTGCTTTTTTGGCCTAACATACATTTGATTAAGAGCTAAGGCAATTCCATGGGACTTTCTGTTGCTGTTTTATTTCACACATATATATATGCTGTTCACAAGCACTCTGAAGAATGGAATACAACTTTGTGAAAATCCAGCTGTATTCACACAAACACTAAGAGTATTAACTACAATTTACATTTCTAAAGCATAATGTTTCTCATTCTCTTAGTCAATACAGTTCCAAAAAATTTCCCTTCCTTTTCTTCCCGCAACTTTAATGAGGCAGCAGGTTTTCCAAAAGATTAATTTTGGATTAAGATTATATTTCACTCAAAATATTCTATAGTATAAAATGGAAACATCCTAGGCAGAAATATCTCTTCTCAGCTAGATTAACGTAATAAAAAATATTTTCCCTAGGCAGCCCTTTACAAGGGTTTTCTTCAAGCTAACTCTTAACTTACATCTTTTCAAATTAATACATAATTTGGTTAGAAGCAATGCTATTACCTCTGATAAGGACAAGCAGCTGGGATTTCCAAGCAGGGACTGGCTCACAGGTCTGGGACCCTCAAATCACCACAGGCACTGACTACACCAGGTCACCAGGTAACTGCAAAACCACTGGTGAATTCACTTTGTCCTTCAATTAAGAAGGCAGAAATAGTATGGCATGACAGGTAGTTCGGAAAACTCCAGGGAAAATGAACATTTTATATTTTGCATCCCAAAGATCTGGGCTGCAAGCTTTTCTAGAAGTTGACATATTTCCTTGAGGAAGTTGATCACATTTTGCAGAGAATGACTTCTTCTGCTATTATCTTCAACGGGACAGATTTCAGCAGGAATGTCTCTCTCTAAAGCACATTGGTTACCACATTTGTTACCAAGAAGGGAAAGGGAACTAAGCACAGAGAGGAAGTAAAGAGACACACAGCTCTACCCCTGAGAAGTGTCAATCTCCTACTTAAACTAGAGCTAAATTTATCTTTAATCTCATTTTCATTTTGTGAAAATGTGTAGTGATTATGATTATGCCACATCAAGGACAAGAAACAATAGCTGGCCAGATCAGCCCATAGAGGAGAATGATAATCTATAATAATCTTCACTGGCACTTAATATTACAAATATCTTGCCCTTGTTAGAACATCTTAGTTTGTGAAAATTAGCATTTTTATAATCACAACAGCTAAAACTTTACCACTTTTTTTTTTTTCTTTAGAGATCTAACCAATATCTCCCAGAGAAATTGTGGAGTCTCCTTCACCAGAGATATTAAAGAACCAACTGGATTCCGACCTGGCGCTCTGGGATGACCCTGTAGAAGAGAGAGGTCAGACCAGATGAATCACTATGGTCCCTTCCAACCTTATCCCTTCTGTGATTCTGTGGTTCTATAATATGAGACTCTTTCGTATTGTAATTTTATAAACAAACAAGGTATATATACACACATGTATGTATATCCATACACACATACGTATACATGCTGAATTCATGGTAAATATAGGAAAAAAGGTTAGTCACTTGAGAAGAAAACATTGTCACAAATATTCCATCTTTTTAGAAGAACAGTATCCCTAAGACAACACTCATCCTTATGAAAAATATCTAGTAATAGATTTTATGCTTATATTAAGCCAGGAAACTAATCAAGTGTTCAGACGTACTGTATTCATCAGCTGCCCCATACTGATTTTGGGGAAAGAGAGGGCACATTAATGTCATGACACAAGATTTCAAAAACCTTCATGGATCAGACTTGTCCCTGCAGAAATCTCTTTATGTTTGAGGCTGAACAGAAGCCTTCCCTACTACATTTGACTATTAGCCACAGGAAGTTTCTCGGGGGAATAACACTACCTCTACCAATTTTATCATGCCCTTTTCTTGTGAAATATTTCACTGAAAATAATTGGAACCTAATGATGCTTCAGAGGAGTCTCTACATAAAAGAAAGAAATAATAGGAAGAAACATTCTGTTTGAGACTGTTCATTTTTTTCACCAGATCCCTAGACATCCAATGGGAACTGTCAGAGCTACCAACCAATTAATTTTCTAATCTCTTGTAATAAGTTTTTTCTCCTTCAACCCTTGTTTGTCTCCTTTGTGGCAAACAAAAGATTTTTCACTTATGTTTTGATTTCCTCAGTTTTACACAATGCTAAAATGCGAAAGTGGAAGCAAAAATGGAGACACCATGACAGAATAAAATATAATATGTCTCTTTTTTAATACCTTGGAATACGATAACGTCAAAAAGTAGTATGCTAGGAAATTGATTTTGTCTGTCTGAAACACGTGAAAGTCTGCAGGTCATGTTGGTGGTTCGTCCTGCATTGCTGTTAAATCCTACAATATTAATTTTGTCCTCTTTCTTATTCTACTAATTTATTTGTATCCTGTGCCAGGTTCATGGGCTGCTCCTACAGTGTTCCACAGAACTACTTGCAGAATATGAAGGGGTCACCTGTACTACTTTTCTTGGAGATCCATATAGGACTTGTAAAGCTATCTTAAGGAAAAAACACAAAGGAAAAAGAAAACATGAACAAAAATCTGCTAAAATCACAGGTAGACAGACTTCTCACTTCTCTTATTGGAATCTGGACTTGCCAATCAATTAAGAAATGTGGGCCTGGTTTGTTTCTTAACCTCATTCTGCTTTGTTGACTAACCTGTTTCTGTTCTTAAAATGAATTACACCATCTTGTGTCTCCACTGTATAATTTTATCAAGAAGGCAACAAATCATAGTGGCAGTAATAGTCCACATTGAAGTAGAATGTATAGTAAAATACAATTTTCTTCAAATAAATTGCCAAAACTGTTAATCTTTATCTAACTGCTCATAATAACTGTTTTGTTCCCTGTGACAGTTGGGAGAAAAAAAAATGTCTTCCAAAAATCATTCTGGCAGCCAAGCTGCTTGTTAATAAAACCTGGAGAAACATTTGTGATTAATATAAATTACCAATTCCTCTTTTAATGCCTAAATGTGACAGTGACTAATTTACACAGTTTTGCTTAAGCTGCCACTGAGTATTTCAAGCGGGACTGTGAACAAAAAAATGCGCTGTTGCACTGGTGTATGTTTCTAAGCAAAGCTACCACAGGTGCAAGTTCTACAGAGGAGGAATCCTATCTCTGGCAATGACTTCCAAACATACTGGTTGATTGTTCTGCTTGGGCCTGGGGGAAAGAGCCAGCAGTGAAACCCACCCAACACTATAAGCTGGAAGCGGCACATTTCGTATGGGCATGGAAGTCTGTTGAAACAAACTGCAAGGGAGCTGTTGGTTTTGCTACCTAGTCGGCAGCACTTTTCAGTGGCACAATGAGAGAATGCAAGGCTCCTCCTAATTTAATTTTGAAACTCATCGCTGCAAAAAAGCATGTGAGCTGGGGGAATGTGGGTACTTTGCAGAACACCTCCAAACAGTTGCCAAGGAGATGCTTCCTTCCTCAGAGGCAGCCTTGCTCACATTGTTCAAGTGAGAACCATGTAAGAGAGGTTTCACACTGCCACTCATGAAAAATAAATAATATCCATCTTTTAAGGCTTCAGACAACTGGTTCAAAAATAACTATCTTTGTCTTGTAATAAATGTGTTTAAAATGTATTCTTACACAGTCATGAATTTCAAACTCCAGTAGCATTATCATTTACCTCCTTATATTGAACTGCTAAAAAAAAATTCTTTTATTAATTATTAACAGGAACTGCATGAATAACTTCATGCCCATGGGGCAAAAAAAAAATTCATGACTTATCTGTGCATCACTAGCCAGAAGCAAAGAGGTGTTGTTATTAAGCCCTCTTCAAGAGGACAGGCTGCATTCCTTCCCAGTCCTGAAGATCCTCAAGAAAGGCACCACATTTAAGGCAGACAGTAAGTCCTGCTGCAGCTGCTGTTACAGATAGTGGCTTCAGTCCCAACACAGGGCTCTGTGCTGTAGGGTAACTGTGTAGTCTTCAATGCCTCACACCTGATCATCTTATGCAAAATCTCAAAATATTAGAAGTAGTCTAGATGCAACTACAGGTATTGAGATAAAGGAAGATGACCTAGTAAAGCAGATGTGCAAAAAAAAAAAAAAAAAAAAAACACCTACTTAAAAAGAAATCCAACATCGTATCTTCACAATATCCTCACCTACAACTCTTAAGACATAATGTATGTGAGTTGAGCTGTTCTGGTTTATTTTTGCCTGAATGCATTTTGAACACCACTATGACTGAATTGTCAGGGCTCTTCAAATTGATTAATATATCTCCATTCTGATTATCTTTCAAATAATTAAGATCATTTCACCCCCAGAAGATCAGCAACAGCCATTTTATTCCCCATAACTATAAAAAGGAGCCTGGTTACATTTGCGGATAGAGGTATGATACAAGTGAGATTTTGATACACCTTCAAGCCATTCTTAATTCCCTAAAGTAGTGCTGTATCTAGCTGGCTATACCTCTTGATACTTTAATTATTAAATATGCATGATGTAAGAGGAAGGCCAGGGAGATTTCAGAGGCAGTAAAAATCTCATTTGGCCAATAATATGGATGACCTACTGTTTTTCTGAGGGAAAGTGAAAACATTAGAAATGATTAAATTTTTTGCTGTCATTTTTCAGAATAAAGCATTTCTATGTACTTCTGAACACTCTTGTGGAAAAAAATCATATTCTATATCATTTATACTGATTTGCCAAGAATCTTGGAGATAGAAGTATTAACTGCATGTACCATTTTGAGCCCAGAGTCCTGGACACCCTGTCTGAAGAGGGCACATTACTTGGAAACAAGTTATTCAGAATTCTGTAATGTTTTCCTTTTTCAGACACTCCTCTAATATCAGAGGGTTAGGTAGATTAGAAACAAATTTCCTTTTCTTTAAATTCAATTATTTAAAAAAACATGGAGTTGAATGTTGAATATTGACTTATGAAATAAGACCATCAGCCAATTGCTCAGCATGTGGAAGTATTTTTTCATTGAGGGAGTTTAGTTTTGGTCTAGTGGTTGCAGGCATGCATATATAATCAAGTTTGTATCATGACACATACAGTATCACCCAAGAAAGTGCTGCCTTGGTGATTTAGTCTGAGGAACAGAAAGGCTTAACACGCTGATGACATGGAGGCAATGAAGTACAACACTGTTATTCCAAATGTCATGCTACGCTATTTTCATTTCTGTTGGCATCTGCTCCATGTTACAAAATGCATACTTCCAATACAACAGCTCATTAAACAGGTTTCAGTTTGCTCAGAAATCAAATTAGAACACTGTTACAGAGTTACAAGTCCTCACATAATTATTAATATCACTCTCCACTTCTGTGAATCCTTTCTTCCACGGAATCCATGTGCTTCAGTTTATTAATCTCCTAACATTCCAGTGAAGTATCACTGCAATGAGTTTCACCCACCAACTAAGTGCAGCAACCTCTGAGATGTTAAGTTGTAGCTGCTGAACATCAAAACTGATTAAAGTAAGGAATGGTCCATCAGGATTTAAAGAGCTGTGAGCAACAAATTCAATTGTACTTCCAGTGGAACACTAAAATTTAAACTCTTAAGAAAATTGAAATGGGATTTTTAGAAGAATCACAAATGTAAAAAAGTACAGTCACCAGTAGGAAACATTTAGTCTTAAGGCAGGTGCCTCACATACGGATTCATCAAGTTCCTAATGCTCCTTAAAAGCCTTTTATACAAGGTCTAACACACATTTTTAACGCTTGCGATTGGATGATCAGATAACAGTCAATATATGCTTTGTGTTTCTACAAAATGAACTGGCCTTTGTCAAGCAGCTTAGATGAGAAAGAAAAAAAGGCAGAGAAAAGAAAACCATTCACTTTTCTGTGGTCACTCTTTTACCCTTCCTAAAGACCAAGATCAGTACTTCAGTAGAGAGTAACATGTCACTGATCATCACATAAAGGTGAAGACCTTATAAAATATGCTATAGACAATGTTCAGAGATGCAAGGGAGTATAACCTCCCCTCTTTTATTTTTCTGTTGCTGTCAGGACCTTAATGGCACTTCAATTTTTGAAGCATGTGAATCCAAACCCTCTTTATCAAACTTGCTTTCTGAAAGACATTCGTTCCCTTTGAAAAACTCAGGCAACAGAGACCAGTGCTTCCATGGGCTCTCTCTTCATTTTCTTACATGGATCTCTCCCAAGTCCCAAATTATTCAACAGCTTTTAATGTTCCCTTTGAGGATTCTAGGAACACAACCAATGTCAAAATCTATTAGACACTGGTGATTATTTCTGCTTTCTTTTAAGCAGGACCAGTACTTAATCTTTTTCTGATGCTTTCTAACAGAAACCGGTCCTTTAATCTACACACTAAGCTAAGCATGAATCCCCTTTAAAGGTCACCTTCCTTGTCTGTTTAATGTTATCACAAAAAATATTTTTTAAAGTACACATTTATCAAACCCTTTCAATTGCTTTGATTTCATTCAGAACATCTCAAGTGATTCTAGTGAACCAGCTATCAAAGCAGGATTTGTAGTAGACTGGCATGTCTGATCCCACTGCTGTCAAAGAAGAATCATTGTTTATGTTGATCGGGTCTAGATTGAAAGGTTAATGGGGAACCTGGCAATAAGCAATGTTTATCCAAAAGAGAAGTGCAATTAACACGCTAAAAATGTTTGTGATTCCCTCAGCATCCTTTAAAAATGTTCTTTAGTTAACCTTCATTTTTCAGTTTTTGGTGCAAACCAGGATAACCAAAGAGAGAGTTCCAAAAGTCATCTTTGTGTTTTTAAAAATCAATGAGGAAATGTAATCACCAGCAGACCCTGAATTAACTAACACCTGTTGAATTGAAGACAGGCTGCCTTTTTTCACTTGCTGGAAGACAAATCCCATCTTCACTTTCAAAGCAAAATATATGCTATTTAGGTCAACCATTTCACAACTAAAACCAATTTTTAGTAGAAGTTTAGCCTACGAGTAAATAAACTGATTTCACTTTTCCTGCTATAAGCTAAGTATGGTATGACAAGATTTACCACCATCCTGCCCTATTCATTCCTCTAAAGCTCATACAGCTCTCTAAAGCTAAACTTTGTCCCAAGTCAGATCTTTGATTTTGAGTCCCAGTATTTACAGATTCAAGACAGAAAAATATCCAAACTAGGTCTTTTAGAGCATGTAAGTCATTGATATAAGAGGACATAAAACACCCATAGAGAGGTTTTCTGTAAGATTTTTTAATACAACTACGCAGTGAAAAGATGACTGCTAATTAAGGAACCATACATTATAAGTGCTGGATGATTAAAAAAAAAAGAAAAAACCCCATAATTTCTAGAGTAATACCAGTTAAATATTACTGTGCTACCCCAGCTGGGATATGACAACAAAAGCACTGACCGACTTCTAAAAATATAAGTATTGTAAGTAATCTAACCAAACTGTTAGCCGAACTGCCAATAGTAACCTTTGATTGATTCTCATACTCTTCGGGATGCACATGAAAAGTCTCATCATTTTCTTTAAATTATCTCCTTTTGCAGCAGAAATTTCCTCAGGTAAGTCA
Organism: Camarhynchus parvulus; assembly: GCF_901933205.1. Classification (NCBI taxonomy): domain Eukaryota; kingdom Metazoa; phylum Chordata; class Aves; order Passeriformes; family Thraupidae; genus Camarhynchus; species Camarhynchus parvulus. Next base: position 2,370,271 of record NC_044601.1, on the reverse strand, counting down.
GGCTCAAAATCTGAGTGTACTTATGCCCACAGACAGCACCTCCTACCAACAGACCTATAGTCAGCAGCACAAACTGCTGTGCTAAATACATCAAGTGGCTTTGATAAAGCAAGATCTTCAGGTTTATAGCAGGAGGATTAAAAAAACAAGAAGTGTAGTTTTTTGGGGGGTGCTCACATTTACATTTTCTGATAAGACAAAATTACAGTTCACAGTCTTCCTGGTCTTGCTCCCATTACATCAAGCTAAACCTCTAGCAAACATGGAGATCCCTAAATCAAATAACCATCTTACAGTGAGTCATGCCTGCTCATGCAAAACATTGATATCCACTAATATTAAGCTGGTGCTTGAGCAAGAGCAATGAGATCTATGCAGCTGTTTAATATAATTTTTTTTTAGCAGATGAAAAATACCTGTTATAGCAACTATTACAATTAATTACATGAAGATTTCTCAGTAGTTTTCTCCTATATGGTATCATAGGCTATTCGACCTTGCCTCTGCAAAGTCACCTTTCTTAATTCTTGCTATGCTGAACCCAGTCTTGAAAGAATAATATCGAAGCTGGCAGTCTGGAAGCTTCCAGGATCTTCCTAATATTGTCAGGTCTGTGTTAATTTCCATGAAAAGGGAACACTTCACTTCCTATGCTAGCTGCTGATTTGTAGAGGGATATGTACAGTACTTCCCTGTGAGTTAGGACTTCTAAATTCTGCAAAAAATTCTTTATTAAAAATCAAAAACACACAAAGGACCACCAGCAGCAGCAAGCAGTGGTAGTTTTGAGTCCTGTCCCATCCCCAGCAATTCAGTGGCTAAGACACTTGGAGAGAGAATTTCAGTATGGATCTACCACAAACATTTCAGGTGGAAAGTAGTGAACAAGGACAGGGCAAGTCAACAATAACAATATGAATTATGCTTACATATTGAGATAAAAAGACAGTAACCCTCTCATAAATCAACCTGATCACAAAATGTGGAATTGCATAGGATAAAGAAAAATTTATAGAGAATTGTAGCAGAGACTAAAAAAAATAATAGCACAAATAAACACTTAACCGCTCACAAAACATGGTAGAAGGGGGGTAAAGTGAGCAAGTTTAGCTTAACTGTCATCAAGAACTACTACTGGCTCAACAAGAGCTCAGATAGAGACCTTATTAATACAACAAGCTAATGACCTAATTAATAGACAGAAGTAGGAGGTGTAGGTATTCAAACACTTTTTTCTACCACTGTTCTTTCCTTAAAATCCTTATAAACAGAGAAGCCTCCAGATGTCTGCAGAATGATTGTCCAACTACCGGGCAGTTATTAGAGAAAAAGATTCCAGGATTCAAGACTGTTTCACAGTCTTTGGAACAGAGGTGGAACCAGCTAACAGAAGACACAATTTTTGCGTTAGAAATAGTGCAAATCACATGCTTTCCTATAGAAGGAGCAGCTGAGACCGTCAGGATGGAATATCATTTGAATAAAAACCCACAGAATCAGAAATTTCAGGAAAAGAAGGAATTAAGTTAGAGAAAACAGGGTAATGCAGAATAAACCCAAACACAAAAAATATAAAGGGAACAGGTAACAGCAGGTCTCTTGGCAATATATTCTATGAGAAAAAGGAGTATGGGATGGTTATATGTCATTAAGAAGCATAGGCACAACTGAAAGAACAATTTTACAAACTGCTTCTTAATTTAGCCATTAACCCATGAACTATTTAAAAATATTATTTTTAACCATCATTAAATTAAAATCCTAACAGGACACTATCCTGATGCGATCACAAGCAATACAATTTCACCAAAGCTTTCTCAATTGACAATCAGAAGCTTCATGCAAATAAATGGTGCTAACAAAGGCACAGTGATAGTGACACATTAAAGTGAGACAAAGAAACAGCATAAGCATTTTGAAATAAACTAAGAAAGACACATGCAAGAGATAAAACGAGAAAGAAACAGCAGCAAAAAAAAAAAAAAGATTATACAAATAAATCACAGGTTTTTAACTTTTCATAAAGATTTTTAAAAGATGAAAGGGCTCCTTTCTCAAGAAGAATGGAGGGGAAAAAACACAAGTTATGTCTAGATATATAAAAAGTAAAGCCTGCTTACTGTTAGCAAAAATTGTCAGAATCTTGTGGAGAACAGAAAAGAAGCTAGAGAACTGAGAAAAGGAGCAAACCTACCTTGTTGTTCTAGGAAAAAGGTATAGATGTATATAAATGACAAGATTCACAGTCATCAAATTACTAAATAAACAACATACATAAAATATTTGAGGATATGAGAAAAACACCATAGATATTATACCCATAGATAAGTACAAATTACTGAATTCTTCTCTGAGATAACTGGACTGATGACTCAGAGAAAAGCACGTACCACACCCTCATATTAGTAAAACTTTTGATATTACACTGGTGCTTTCAAGAAAAGAACACTTTTAAGCTCTAGCTGAAACCAACGAAACAGCTTGGTTTGAAAAATTAGGTCAAGATTCTGCAGAAATCTGTACCAGCCTGCCTCTACACACATCCTTCTCCTTTTTATTTTAACAGTCCTGATGTAAACTTGCCAAATTGTCGCTCATACTTTTACTTAACACATTACCAAATTATCTGCAATTAAGTTACAATAATGGAAATTACATTATCATTTTTGAACGTACAATTATGTACCATTCTACATGTTAGGATTTTTTCCCTTCCTAGCTTTTGAGTTCATCTCACCTTGCACAGTACCTCACCTTAACCTGAATACCGAAACTTCCAAAGGACATTAAAATCAATGTCATGACATTATTTTGTTTCTGCTTTCTCCATATTTCATTTGCTTCTGTTTCAGTAGTAATACAAATTTGTTTGTTTTCAGGCTGGCGTACACGAACCTGAGATGAGCACCTGATAAGAACTAAGTAAAAATTGAGACTTCAGGTCATGATCTATTATTTGCTTTCCCCAGCCCCACAATGTGCACACCCTAACTAAATAAAAGTTAATTTCTCTGTAAATATTTAATAACCTTTTCTTCTTTCAAAAGCAAACTCAATCAGTACTTTTGATTGCATCACTGTTATGTTGAATTCACTTGCTCAATGTAAATTTGATATCAGATGGGTAAGATTTTTTCCTTGTGTTATCCTAGGATCAACATGCAAAGAATGGAGATCCAAGTTCATCTGAGCAAGATGTGAAGGCAATGGCATAACAAAGAATGGTGGTATTTTCCAAATGAACAGTTCAGACAAAAACACAGTGATTGTTCACAAATTATTTCATTTTCTGAAAATAATGGAGGCAAGAGAAGCAAGCCATATCCTTAAAAGGTAAACTGTGAATATTTTTGACAGAACACCAGGCAGTAATAAAGATAACCAGCCACTTCATATTTCTGTCTTTTCAGAGGTCTAGACTACACAGCATATTTTGTAACGCTTTAACAGAACATGTCAGACTGATCCTATATAGTCAGTTTTCTCTCTCTCCTTCAGAGAGGGCAAAGGTTTCAGATCTACTATGCAAAGGACACCTTTCATGGCAAAGCACTAATTTCTTTAACATGCAGATGCAGAAAGGTAACAAAGTGGTCTCCAGAGCCTGAACAAGCACCTGCTTACAATTTTGATGAGGAAACAAGCAACAACATTTCACCATCTTCTCTCCTCAGCACAGACTAAGAGAAAAATATTACAGGATGGACAACTATGCCCTGAGAAGGGTTGGCATATTATTGTTAACTTATTGTATAGTGCTTCTCTGACACTTCTGCAATGTCAATACCCTTGTTAATTGCCTCAGCAAAGCAAAGGATGAAGGAAAAAAAAATACTTAAACTACAGAAAAAAAGGAAAAATGCTTTTGTGTCACTAAAACACAACTAAAAATTCAATTTCAGCTAAGCTTAGCTTAAACTAATATTTTTCATCTCATTGCTATTTTTTTGCTATTTTACCTTTCATTTAAAAAATTCCATATGAATGCAGTTGAATATCATAAAGCTCTTCAAATTTTAAAGCTCTTCAGAACAATTATTTTGAAGGGAGCCCTTGACGGGGGGCTTATTGATTTTTAATGAAAGTTATATGATTTTTAGTGACTTATTGAATTTGAGCACAAATGAGGAAAACCAGGCAAAAGCAACCTGGGTGTGTTTAAGTTGCAGTATCTTGCTTGAGAGTTCGATGGATTTTGTATGTTCTGACATTGACATTATTAGACAGCCCAAGCTGAGATTTCCTTTTTTTCCCCCTTTGCTTTTATCTTTGGTTTTCATCTTTATTAAACATTTATCTTTTTTTATTTTTAAAAAATTTAGAAAACTAGGGGCTTTTTTCAGGCTTCCAGCTAATGACACCATTCCAGTGCTACATTTTATTGCACCTTGTGATGACAGACTGCATTCCTTAGCTTAACTCTTCCTGCTTTTTTGACTGATGATGCTCTGGAATTCAATTTAAAAAAAACTAACAAAACAAAACAAAAATCCACAAAAAAAATTTGCACAATTCCAAGGGAGCCTGATATCAGAATTTTGAATTACACAGAACTCTTGCTGAAGTGACACAAATAGGACTGGGCCTACACAATCCAGATTTGTTTATCCCTGAACATTATCTACTTAACTCTGATACCTTTATACTATTTTTCATCTCAAACCCCGGTTTTAAATGACATCATTTAAAATATTATTTTTAGTATTATTTTTATTATTGTGTTTCAGCACAAGAACAAGGCACAATTTTTCTGATGAAAAGGCACTACTCACTAGAGGTTTTTACTTGATGGAAGAAAAAGAAATTAATAGGAAACTATCCATTAAGACTGCTATTTCCCTGCAGATTATGAAGGGAAAACAAAAATCTCAATGTTGAAGAAATGAGGCTGAAAACAGAGATCATACTCAGTTTCTCTGGTGAAATGAGGTGGAATGACTGTTTCACAGTAGAAAGGCCAGCTACACATATGAAAGCAATATTCATTGGGATCTGCAGTCTACGTAAAGCTTTAACTCTGTTGTCTAAAACTAAAAACAGGAAAAAAAATAAAGCTGGAGCAGTAAAAACTTGTTAGGAGTGAAACCTACAGGTACAAAAAAGTTGATGAAATAAGATCTTTGTTGGGAGTATTAAACACTTGAGATAGTTGAAATGATATGACTTGCACAGTGGAGTCAGGGAATCAGTTTGCCTAACCCAGTGGGTTTTAACCGACTGGTGTTTTCACTTCCTTAGACCCATGTGATGCCTCCTGCATCTTGTCTGGGTGCCTGGAGCACTCCTGATGCAGATCTCCTCACCTGCTTGCCTCCTGCTCCCAGAGCACTCCTATTGCCATGCTGACAGAAACAGCTCACTCATAAAAGATGTAGGGGAAAGGAAGGTAGAAGAAAGAAGCTGCTTGGCTAAATACTAGGATTATTCGGCCTGAGAAATTACAGTTTTAAATACCACCGGGCTACTGACAACAGCAGCATTATATCACTTAAGAACTACACAGACCTCACTTTCCTTGGGTGATAAATACTACAGAGACAAGAATATTTCATCAAAGCAAGTAAGGAAATTGAGGTATTCCACATACAAAGGATTAATTATTTTTCTTCATATCTGGGGACAATTTATATCATCCCATTCTTGCCCCAATTCAGAATGCAGAAATAAATGTAATGGTGCATTTTGCTTTAAAAGTCAGCAGTAGTTCAGTGAACAGGCTGCCATGCTATTTCATGAGAGAAAAGAAGCTGTGATTTAATGTCATTTTCACTAGCTTGATTCCTAGCTAACGTATCTGGGGATAGTTTAAGCCTGTGCTCACTATAAGGCATTTGTGTTATGTATCGTTTCTCCCTCTGTATTTTCACACAGTATAGATGAAAAAATAGCTGTGTTTCTTATACCTGCTGTGCATCAACGGTAAACCTCTCCATACTCACAGATGTAGAAATACTCCCGGCCTGGCCTGAACTCAAATCCCAGTGAGAAGGGCGTGAAGAGCTGGAACTTTTCCGAGAACTTCAATGGTCCATTTGGGGAATGCGGCCGATTACACTCCCACCTCTTGAACCCTTTGGAAGTGTGATCACAGGAGCTGTAGCCATCAAAGTTCACCATGTACAGAACATAGCGTTCGGTCTTATCTTCTGGCACTGAGTCTTCATAGTGAGGGCAGAACACATCCAGGTAGTCATTGATGCAGACATCGATGTGGTAGTCGCCTCGCTGGAATCTGAAATCACAGGAAGAGTTCAAACATAAGCACAGTTATCTCAGGATGACCTTGTTCTAGGGTGACATTCTCATATGAAAGGGCATCACTAATGGCACTTCATTTCACCCCAGCCATCCACATTCACTCTCAAAAATGACCCTTACAATTCACCAGAGCTATCAGAGACTTATTATGCTTATATATGATCATAAAACCTTTTGGATAAAGGTTTTGCTCTATTTTTTACAAAATAAGTCTGTTGCTATTACCCACCTAGTTATAGGCTATCTTTCTATAGTTTATTGAAAAATAAACAAAGAAAGCGTCTGTCTTATTTGGCTGGGTTTTTTTTTTTTAATTGAAGAAAGAAAAAAGAAGCAGAAAAAAAGCCAAAACTGTATCAGCCTTCCCAAATCAGTGTCTATATAAACATCTGCATATGCATGCAAATAAATAACCCAAACATATCCTTTTCTCTGCATCATTCAGTAATCACCCCTGTGCTGAAAGCTGATTTTACTGCAAGTACTTATAGTTAATGCAAGAACACAAACAGTTTACTTTTTAGTCATAATAAGCAACAGTTTGTCGAGATGCAAAGAAAAGTCTGTATTGTTTCTACAGAGATTTGAAAAGCAGTGCTTCTCCTTTGCCAAAAGCACACATTGAAGATGTTGCTCTGTTCAGATAAAAGGATTCTGGGATACAAATTATCAGCACTCAGCCTAATGTGACAGATCTGAATGAGTGCCAGCTGAGAATGCAGTGCAAGGCACCAGCCCAGATTTTATTATTGCTGTTATTATTACTGACGACTCCTTAGAGAGGTGGGATTATTGTTTGTTGGGGGCGGGGAGGATTTCCTTGCTTCTCCTCTGCATGTTTCACTTATGTTACTTTTCTAATGCCTCCTATAGTGTCTGGAAGTATGGGGGCAAATTCCCTGCCTTCATGGGAGCTTATACCATGATAGATTTAACAATTCTGTAAACCAGGTCTGTGCATTCATTAAACTCCCAGGGGCAGCTAAAGAAACCAACCACTGACCTACTCCACTTCAGGCTGACTGGGCTACTTGTAGCTTCTCTCTTTCACAGCAGCAGTTGTCAAGTGTACCACAGAGCAATAAAAAGGCCATGACAGATTTAACTATAATACTTCTTTTTAGCTGAGGGGCATATTTTAAACACCTGATGGGCTTGAAATCTGCCATCTGGATCCTTCTATCTAATTTCACAGAAAAAGCAATGATTTGCTGGCCCTCCAAGGATAAATTCAGAGCAAACTACACCTTTTCATATCCCTACAACAATTTAACTTCAATAAAATAGCTTTCTAAAGGGGAAAAACTGAATACGCATCAAAGCATGATAGATCTGTATAATTTCAGCCAGTGCACAGCATCACAGTTCCACTCTATAACATGGAAAAGCCTTTTTGAACCACAGTTCTTCCAGGAGAATTTACATTTAGCAAAATTGTTGGTCAAGATACATGTTTTTATACCCCAGTGCTTCCAAAATCTGTCACCTGAACAGATAATGTCTTAACACTTTTGCAAAAATGTATTGTCTTCAAACTGACATCTGTTCTCTGAATCAGTTAACAGTATGCTTTTCCTACTGGTAATGAAAAAGAGTGTAAGATACAAATAGAAAAGACACATTCAGGCAAGAATATCTCTATTTTTTAATTACAGTTTTAGTAAGTAAAAATGGATACATACTTATATATGTGTGTTTGTGTGCAGACAGGATTTTTGGTTTTTTGTCTGTTTTACCATGTAGGCAATAAACTATTCCATTTTCTCAAGGTTACCTCTTTTATCAGCCTGTGCCTTCACCATAATGCCCAACTACAGTTCTGTGACACAAACTATATGCTTCCAGAATTATACTTATGTAATATGTTCAAGATCACACTGACTCTCTCTACCATTAGACTTTTACAACACAAATAACCTTACGTGAACTACTTTTCCACATTATTTTAAAAGTCAATGGAGAGCAATAGGAACTTCTGTTGTTCTGATGTTCAATTCATCCAGTATCTTTAGTACACTGTAATGAGATGGATCACACTTCCAGAAGCAGCTAATTCTCTCCTTTAACCAAAATCAGAGTCTGGAGGGACACTTCCCAGACAGTGTCTGTACTGCAAATAGCTGAATTTGAAGGGAGGAATCCAACTGCACAGCCCATGATAATGAAGATTATAAGAACAAGGAGACACACAATGTGACATAAATGTGTGATCACACCTTAATTCCAATTTAGTAATGAAATCAAACTTGTAATCTGCACCAGTGAGATGATGCAGAAAAAGCAAAATCAAATCTCATCTGTCTCCCTTTTGGCCAAGTTTCCCTCTGTATTCTTGCAAAATAAACAAAACCACAATGTAACCATCCTCTTTGATCACTGGTATTTTAGTAGATTCCATCTTCTTTCTTTTTTCCTACGTGTTTATACAGTTGAGTATCTCCATTCATTCCAGCACACCCCAGACTCTGAAGTGCTCCCTGCAAAGCAGGTCTGAGGATGAAGCACACAACCAAGTCCTTTTTATCCCAGTGTCTTTTCCTCCCATTCCCCTGATCTCACAACAATTTCATTAATCAGCCATCCACCATAGGTAGGTAATGTTTACATTTACGAGTGGAAAGAGGGAAGGAGATTGTGAATATTTTAAGCAATCTAAACTGGGCTCTAGCCAATATTGTTGGCACGGGAGCGAACCTCCTCCAGGGAAAATATGTACCAAGGTATTTTATCAAGCAGCTCTGAGTGAAGTCTCTTTACTCTAGGTTATTAACCAACTATGAATCAGAGAGCAGGTATTTATTTCCTGTCTTGCAATATCCTAAAGAAGTCAGCAATCAAAAACTCAGCAGGCATGTAAAGAGATGTAGAGCTAATTTTATGTTTCCAAAGAGACTACAACATCTCCAACTTTTCGGTAAGAGTGAACCGAGACCATTCCTGTTTCTCGAGCTACAAGCAGCATATTGTATTTACCTCCACAAAAGGAAAGGTAAAGTCTTCTAATCAGAACAGAAAATGAAGGGATGGCCATGAGTAACTCACAAAAAAATTCATCAGCTTAGTCCTCAAAGCTATTAAAGGAAACACTTCACAAACACACTTCCAAGAATTTAACACCACATTTCAGTGGAAAACACTCAAATTTACACACATTTACAGGCTGAAAACCTCTTACTTAATAGTATAATGCCAGATATTACAGTGAAACAAAAGTTCAATTTCAAATTAAAGGACTGATCAACATTTACCCATCTACATATGCTGAGGAGTGAAACATCTAAAGGGAAAATGGAGTCCATTAACAGACATTTGCAGATATGACAGGAATAGCAGATGTCCTGTCCCTTTTTCCAGTCCCATTCCAAACAGAAAACTTGTTATTATGTTACTGCTATACTTTCTCTTTTCCCAGTTAGGTCTCCATCCTGTTCTGGCAGGTCCTTACCCAGCCTCCCACGCCTTTTGGAACCATGTGGTTAACAGGAACTTTAATATAGGAAGAAATCAGCTGTATCTAGATTTTGCATAACAGAGCATGGTGTTGTGGAAGAAACCAACCAAAAAGGCTTCTCCAAAAATCTGACAGAACTGACACACCTTTTTGCAAATAATGTCATTTGTCTCCATGCACTCCAGCTTACACACAGCAAAACACTGCTATTCTTCAAATATAATTAACCTTTGGTTTTTGTCAGGTGACATTCAAACAGTGTCTTGGGAAGTTGCATACTACAAAGCCAGCTATTAGGCAGTAGCATTATAAAAGCCATTTTGAAGAGAGAGACAGATAGTTAAGTAGTTTCTACGCCTAAATATTTCCATAACCAACAAACATCAGCTTCCTACACAAAACTTGAACACCGCTTCCAGCAAAGCCTGTTAGAGGAATATTTCTGTGCTAAAGTGCAACTGACGAAATATCCAGGTACTCAGGATGCAGAGAGAAAACTTCATGGTTATGTTAACCACAGAAAAACAAAACTAGCAAAACATTTTGTAAATAATTAGTACCTCCTGTATTCTGTTTATCCATTACCAAGGGAAAGTACATGGTCTGTGTGCATGCTTCTCTTCATAATTTTAAGTTCTGAAGCCTAAGTGACTCATCTTGAACTTAATGTCTTTGCTGGCCACTGAGAAAAGTTACAATTTATTTAAATAGATATATAAAACGCAATAACAATTTTGTTTGGTTTCTCTCTTTCTTCCTTTCTTTCTTTGAATAAACACTACAAAAGTCCAGTTTAAGAACAGAACAAATAACACTAATTGTTCATTTAGATAGATAAACAATTTCAATAGCTCTGCTTGTTACTTCCGCTACAAATCCTATTAGTTATATTCTCTTGCCCTTCCTGTAAAATTGACACACCAGATGCTCTACTTCAAGATAAGTGTACTGGAAAATTTGCCTCTTACTGTGTCAACCTTTCTTTATTTGGAATCTGTTCTGTCAAATGCACGAAGCAAGGCTTCACTGTGAACCAGAAAAGACTCCAAATAACTGCTCTGACAATAAATTATGAAATTCTGGTCTTCAGTCCAGTATTGGAAGTGTTCAGATAGAAATTACCCCTATTCTGACACCTGGAGCCTACACACCCTGTTAACACCAACATGCAGAGGACTGTCAAATGTCTTGTCCAAATGCCTTGTCCCTGTCAACTTTTTCCCAAATGATAACCGGAAATGTAAAACAACATCAACAAAATTCACCCAAATGATTTATTCTTGGTGTAAATACAAACTACAGTTACCCACAATTCTTCAGAACAGCACAGCAAAACATTACTTGTTCTATTTCCTAAAGAAAAAAGATTTCTATGAGCAGCACGCACATACCCCTACAAATGCTAGTCACTCAAGTCCTTTTGTACTTTCATGGAGGCTAAGCCACTTTTTAATTAAATTTAATGGAGACAGCGAGGTTTCAGAGAGAAGGCCATTCCTACAAATACCATGAAAAAAGCAAGCCAGGTGAGAAGATTCCATGTGTGTCCAGACAAAGGCTGAATCTCCAGTGGGTTTAATGTTATTAGACTACAGAAACACCACTTACAAATGCTCTAGGCACAGGAAAAATTTGAACTGGAAAAATACAGAAACAGATTGAAATTTTTTTGTCAACTGGTTATGAAACTATTTGCTTAAATGATTATTAACAGAGAGATGAGTATTGATAGTTATTTGTACACACAGTACCAAAAACCAAACATTTTCTGGAAAATGTTAACATCATTTAAAAGGACAACATTTTAGTTGCTTTCAGGATGCCTTGATTCACCATTCCATAGCACTGAGCTTGCCCATAGCTTTTGTCTGTGTTTGGATTAAAAGTGTAGTGCATTATGACTATTCCAAGCTCTACTCACATGCTGTGACTGGAACATAGCAGCATAACTTATGCCTTGTTATTCTTTTACACTCTTCAAGCCCCCTCATTTCAACCAACTTAACAGCTTTAAGTGTGATGGGGGAAATCTTGTGGTTGTTAATTATCTGAGGGGTTGTGGGATTACACGTACCATTTTACTGCAGATAATTTTAAAGATGCTATTTCTGTGCTATGGAAAAATAACCTCTTTAATGCTTTTCTGCTCTTTTTACTGGCTTTTGTCACAACATTTCATAAACTCTGTTCCCATAGCTCTGCTGACATCAACAATGATTCTGATGCACAAACAAGGAAGCAATCAAAGAGCTATTTTAATTTTAGTCTATTCAAACCAAAAGAAAATTTAACATTTTCCAGATGCTAAGAGAAATGTTTGCTAACAGTAGCAAGCCATTGACATTTTAGATCTCTAGCAGGATATTGCTACCCTGAGCAAGCAAACAAAAAAACCCTCTAATATAAAGAAGCAGTCCATGACCTTTCAGTCCTCAGGTTACCATTTCACAAGTTAAAACAAGTTCAAGACACCATGAAAAAACACTATGTAGGACACAAAATCAAGGCTGCTGTTCAATAAAACAGTTTTCAAAATTATTCCTAGAAAAGACTGCAAGCTAAATACACAATGCAGAAAGAAACTTATTCTCTTGTCATTAAGTCCTCTATTCAATTAGCATTTATTGGAGTAATTAAATACTGGGAAAGGATGCCAGGCTAATTGTTAGATTATGATAATTACACAGCTTTGCTGTGCTACAGCTGATCAAAATAAGATGTGGTCACATGCACTCGGCTAAAGCTTCTCTGCAATCATCAGGCTTCCATGGGAAATTTATTACTATAATAAGGCCACTTATTACTAGTTCATTATCAATCAGGCAGAGAAACTTATTATTTGTACCCTTCCTTCTTCTCTCCCACCCACTCTGCCGGAACAAGCCTCCCAAAAGGTTGCGCCCTGGTCTCTGCCTGCGTCTGGCTCCCTTCCATCATAATTACACAGCTGAGGAGAATCAGGCTCCTGCACTTGAAAGGGTTCATCAGACTTCAGATCACTGTTTCACAACCGGCTGCAAGCATCTATCACATTTCTTAAAAGAGGCAGGTGATCTCCCTGCATTTCACTTCACAGGCATCTGTGGGAGATCAACCTTCCCCTTTTAATCTTGCTACGTTCCTCCCATCTGGGAGATTTTCCACATTACTTGGGTGTGTCCAAAAGCAAAAATCAGAAAGAAAGGAGCTGCATTAAGATGAACTTCATGAGAAAAAGCATCAGGTTTATGTGGCTTGTCCCCCTGCAGAATCCCCTGCCTTTACCCCTTCTTTACCAGCCAACAGTACAAGAGAGACATTGTGCCTTCCTGATGTAAGGCTAGGGGTTTTTTTGTTAAAGGACAGGGTTCTCATCAGCTACCATTGTACCTGGTACTTCATGCTGCCTATTTAATAGAGAAAAACAACTGATTTACTATAGGGACTAGAACATGGGAAAAAACATGAAACAAAACTGTTTGACCTACTGTTCAGGTTTTAAAACAAAACAATCTGTTAAGCACTAACTCGGAAGAGTCACAGAATGTTCAGAACCAAAGAAATACAAAAAACCCCTAAATTCATGAAAATTAGTTTTATTCTGTGCTGATTAAAAAAATAGACCTTTAGAAATGTCAAAAGCACCTACTTCTACATTAGCAATTGATCTGGAAACTTCTTGGATAAGCCAGGCTTACAACACTGGTAAAATAGCTGATCAAGCTTCACTTTCTTGAACTTCATTTTTCACATACTGTTGAAGTTTACGGATATGCTGCAGGTGACCACTTATGAACTTTTAATTCTCTTTATTTACAGAACCAAGAAACCCTCTCAAAACCAGTATGATAAAAGTATTTATGCTTCTGGATAAAAAAAAAAATCTATTCTTTCTTTTCTATTTTATAAGGCCTGATTGTTGAAAACTTCAGCCTAAAGTGCCTTGGCTGAAACATGTTGTTTGCAAAACGAAGAAAGTCTACATCCAGGAGTCTTCTATTAGAATTATGGCAAAAAAAGACTGCAAAACACTGGAGGAAAGGAGTATGTTTTACTGCGAAAGGGAAATGTCCTATTTAAAATGTAAAAGTTCTTTGAATTACATATCTTGTGTTAATTCTATTAACCTGACAGACCTGAAATACCTTTTTTTCTGGTTCTATTGATTAACAAAAATTTCAGTTGCATCATAATGGTTAACAGTGACAATTAGTTTAAAGAAGAGATACATATCTTATTTATTTTCATGATTTACAGGCTCTTTAAGAAATAAATTCTACAGAAACATGTTTATTCCACTTATGATAAATAATTTCCCCTTACGCTCATAACTATGTTTGTAGAGTTGACTTTCTATACCTAGCACTGCAGAAAGATATATGTTCAGTGATAATGCAAACATTAAAAAATAGAAACTAATTGCTCTTCCACAAGTAGGTATGAGGAAGAGAATTAACAAATCAACATTTATTTCCCATCTACAAATCTGAGTACTCCAGAGATTCTCAAGTACTGCAGCAGCCTCACCCACTTCACATCATTCTGCATCTCCTAATCGAAGAGCTGGACATTCTTCATGCAGTTTATTAAAACTGTTTCCTCAGACTCTGCTTTTGTAAAATTCCATCAATGCTGGCACACATGACTTTCACCTGGTCTCTATGAATTTCTCTTTTGCTGCAACTTATGAAAAACTCATTGCATCTGGGGGGCAACAACAGTCATGTTGTTCATCATAAGGGTTATAATGGGGTGCAGCATGTCACAGCACTGCTCTCAATGAGATCAAACTCTCGTTTCCCAGCTGTCCCACCTCTGATAGCTTTAAACCCCCTGTGTACGGCCTCTACCTGACTATATATTTTCCATTGCTGTGGGCATTTACCTTGCAAAGATGGATGAAGAGAGAAGGGAGGCAAAGGTAAAAGAGCTACTGTTCTGTCAAAGGCACCACTCAGATGTACAGGACAAACTTCAGTGCTGAAGCCTAGTAACATTGGCTGCAAGGTACCACACCCAACAAGATATTAAAATCAGTCCAAGATTTTTGTTTGGAGCCCCTAACCACATTTTATCCAATCCAAAATACCCGGCTTAAAGCCAGTCTCTTTGTTGATTTATGGACACAAGCTCATTACTTGTGTTCGCATTAGTACTACTCGAGTTCACCAGCAACATTTATCCCACTTTATCTGAGGTAGAATGAGGAGATCTGGTAATTACTGCTCACGTATTTTTAAATGTGGTCATCAATATCCTGCACACATGACTCTACATTTGTCTGCTTTAAGCACTAACAACATACAAGATGTCAGCTTCATCTTTTATTCCATGATTTTGCTTGAAAATACAAAACCTATCTCAGCCACCACTATACCAGAAACATCATGGTTTGCTGATTCATTTGTTTACATACCTTTCTTAAAAAAGCAAACAAGGTTTATCTGCGCTCTGCTGTGCTGACACACACTCTACTATCGGTCACATTTGGGAGAAAATAACTTTTTGGAGTTTAAATTCTTTAAGAAAAAAGGGGGAAAAAAAAGAAAAGAAAAACCCCACAGACTACCAAATACTACCAAAGTGTCTGAACTGGACTCTAGCAACATGTGTTGACCATGTGTCTAACCCAGAAGACAGAGTCTATCAGCCTTGATGGAATGTGATTCTGAGAGTGGTATTTGCTAACCCTGCCTGAGGCATGTGCTGACATCTGTTAATGGATATGGAGAACAGTGCCCTATCTGCAGAAAGGTCTTGCTTCTCACACTCACAAAATGAAAGAAAAGAACGTTTGCCCAACAAGCATGTTGACCTGCACACTGAATAATTGAGATAAACGGCAGTCAGCTTCCACAAGGACTGCAAGTACTGCAAGTCAGCTTCACAAATTGTCTTTCTCACTAATATATAAAAAGCAGAGTCATGGTTAACTTTTATAAACTGAAATCTCCATCTCTTTCATACTGCCAGGGAAAAAAAAACTGCAGCAATTTCTGCCAGTGAATATATATAGGCATCATTTGAGAAGAAACATACATTTTGATACAACTGCTTGTCTATTGCACATACCCGCACTTGCTGTACTACAGAAATACTTTTCTCTGACATTAAGTTATAGCTGTTTATTATTAATCTTGCAATCTGTAAACAAAATTAATTCTAAAATATTTTGTGATCAAATTAGAATTTGGTCACTCAGACACCCTAATAATTTGCAACTTGTAAAATCTACTATTTAGTTTCCCAATATGCAAGAGTGTAAAATGAAACTAACCCTTGAAATGTTTCACATTATTTTTATGTTTAATGAACTGTGTATATTTTAACAAGCTCTGATCATAATCCCCACCCTTCAGCTAAAGTGAATGAATCCAGACATAATATAAAATAGCATGAGCAAAATACAGAGGAGAAAAAAGCCCCTGAAACATCACAGATCTCCACAAACAGACCCAGAAACATATGATATTTTAGTATGAAATCACAGCTTGCTATTAACATGAATAAACTATCAAATCAAATACATTAACAAAAGTAATTTGACTTATTGACATAAAACCCAACTTAGAATAGCTAATGAATACATAAAATTATTCGCAAACAATTTGCTATCCAGAAAGTAGGCTTCAATCAATGAACTTTTTTTTGCTGTTTAATAGTCTTGTGTCTATTTAAGAGACCCATAGGGAAAGTATATTCTTTCCTGACATGGAAACAGCATTTTAGAGGAAGTTCTACAGAGAAATATAGTAATTTAACCTTGTTCCTTTTACCCTTCCAGATTAGTCTCTCTCTAATGCTGAGCAAACTAGCAAAGGAACAAGGGGAGTTTCAAATTAAAGACTGCAGGATCACCAAGTAGCACAACTATTATTAATGGCAGAACTTTTCCTTCTTATAATTTCTTCTGAAGACAGCATATGGACTATAGAATTTTCCATCAGGCTTACTCTTGCTACATACTGTCTCTGAATAAAAGCACTTAAAAATTTTTTCACCTAGAGATATTTATCTTTGTACATCATATGGACATGATAGGTCCTGATCTAAATCAGTTCCTCTGTTTACAAATATGATCTGAAAAGCTTTGTACCATACAATGCCACCTGGTCTTTAAAAACACCCAAGAAATTGCAAAGATTATGATCTGATGTGCAACTTTTTTTCTTTTAACGGAATAAGAGAGACAAACCATGGAATTCAATGAAGACTATATTATTCCTCCCATCCCTTTTCAAATTACGAAGCTCCCATGGTTCCTATTATAGAGTTTTGGGATTCTTATTCCTTCAAGAGTGACAGAAACAGTATTTCAATATGTATAAGTAAAGACTGAATTGATAAAATGTGCAAAACCTGCTCATTTACTTTTTTATCTGTGGTAAGCTACTGACATAGGAGAAAAAGAAATTCACTAGTCTCAGATCAATCAGACATTTCAGAAAGGTAAAACTGAAGCTATTTTCTTAATTTCCCTGTTGCATATTTCTCAAAACTGTTGCCAAATTAATCAAATTAATTCCAATCTTCAACCTGTAGTGAAATCGCCTCATTCACAACTGAATTATGATCTTGTCTTAACTATTTTTCAAATCACAGAACAGGATTAGGATAAAAAGTAGAGTATCTCAGACAAATTAAACTAAAGTTTTCTCTTCCTGCACCCCCCTTCTTCATCCTATTTATTATAAAGGCACCAGGAGGCAGGTGTGAAGAGGGGAGTGCACAGGTATGGCAAAACCCATTCCTGTCTACTGGGAAGCCTTTACTTCTTCGTTATATGTTAAAATTTAATTACTGTACACACAAACTATTTCTTCCTTTCATTCTCACTCTAAAATACTGGTTCAGCATTAGAGAAACAAAACTCAAGAATCAGCTGTTCATAGCGCAATCTGATAGCTGGGGCATAAACACATAATAGAATAGAATTTAGACCACTTGTGTGGGCAAAATCCCAGTTAGGGCACATCAATGGGAAAAGCTAGAGAGCAGTCATGCTGGTCCACAGAACCTCACATCTAGACCAACAAAGTTCTCCCAACAGCGGCCAACAGAAGATATCAAAACTACATTGAATAAATCATATGTCCTTAGCATAGTCTCACAATAGTCATCTTTTGCATAGTCAGAGGTTTGGGCTCTTCTTGCTTAACAAGAATGATGGATTTTTTTTCATCAGCTGGTCTGAATATCTTGAAGATCAGTAAACTACAGTCAGTGAATACTTGAGTGGTACAGCTTGGCTGCCAAACAGAAAAATATCTGCTCCTGTGCATTTCTGGGCCTAGGACAATTTCTACCAGACATTCAAATAGTACCATAATTCTTAGAGTAAAAAAAAGTAAACTATAATCTGTGATAGTGCACTGTTGAAGAGCAATTGGTAATCATTACTCAAATGCTTAACATTTGAACATTTTTCACCTTTGCTACCTGCAACAGTCAGAGGCAAGAGTTTTCCTCCTGAACTCCTCAAAGATAAAATTCCTTTTTGAAGAGAAATTTACTCGTTAGAGAAAATGCAAATCTTGTTTGCCCTTATCCCAAACCATCCAGATCACTATTTTAATCAAAATAAACAGCTTATGTAAAAGAATATATTAAAACTTCTGTTCAAATGCATCTCAGCAGTGCTGTCTCCAGGGAGTCTTCCATATTAAAAAGACCCCTAGACAATGAAGTAATTTTCTACTGTCTGCAATAAAGTAAAGTGCAAAGTAGCTAAGGATTGACTGAAACTGATTTCAGACCTCAAGTTTTGTCCTTTCTTCTTGTACATTCTGACTCACTATAAAAGAGCAACGGAAAAATCATGTACCACATTTCAAAGACATCTTAGACTTTCATATTGTCCAACTTGTTCTGTGCTTTTAAGGATGTGCACCTCATAATCCATTTCTTTAGGAAAGAACTCCTCTTTTGTTCAAACTTTCTCTTTAAGAGTGCTCTATTTAAGGTTCCTGGGAGGTTATCTATGCCCCAAGATGTATTACAAGAATGTTTACTGTGAAGCAAACATAACCCAACTTGGTTTCCACCTGTTTTTTCCACTACACAGCAAGAAACGTGTAGAGAGCCCCAATTCCTTCCCTCAAAAAAATCTTCTAAATTTTGTCTTCCATGCTTCCAGGAGCCAAAGGCAATTGAAATCTTTGGAGTTTAGCAAACTTGCAAACAACATGCTGCAGATGGCGGTCATTTGCTTTTGTTTCCAAACTTTTCCCTTCATGGGTTAAGTGGGCAAAAAAAAATTGTAATATTTTGTACATTGAAGATGTCAAATTAAATAAAAATCACTATTTTAAATACATTATACAGAAGTTTTAATTTATTAAGACTCTAACTTAAGTATAACACTGCATCTCTCTGCATTAGCTTTTCTATCAAAGAAAGAAAGCAGCCTGAACTTTTGAAATCCTTTTAAATAAGGTTAACTGTTCCTTGAACTACAAAAATAAATAAGCCAACAAAAAAATTACTGCCTTTTGGTAAACTACTATACTGGTTTTGATGAGTTGTTGAAACAAGCTGTTTAGCTAGTTTTTTTGCCATTTCATTTGAGTCATTTTGCCTTTGTTTATAAATGAGTTCTGCTAATTATCAAGCATTCTGAGCTTTTTACTGCATTTTCCCCCTTATTCACATCTTGGCATTTTTTAACTCTGGCATTTGAATGCCCTTGAATATATGCTAAGAGGTCTTTTGTTAGGTTACAGAATGGTCTGAGTAACAACACATTAAAATTTATTCTTCATTTAAATCGTGGCTATGACTGATGTAAAAAATACATCCTGACACAGTAACTACAAAGTCCCTAAAAGGTTACAGACATGACTATTAAGGCCCTCTATTGTAATAAGCTGCGCTGTTCAAGAGAGCAATTAAGCTGATGCTTTAGAATTAAGCACACACAAAGCCAAAGGACTTAGGTAAATGGTTAAATACTTTCCTGAAATGAGGCCTAACTGTACAGAAGGCACTCAACTAAGCAGTGTAACTGTATGGACTAAACGTAAGATTATTCATTATTGTGCTGATGTCAGAGGAAAACTACCCCAGCCAAAGAAGAATGTGTGAACACAGCATTTTGTGATATGAAACATGATAATGAAGAACTTCATGCTGAGAATTATTTATTACCAATATTATTACAGTAATTCCTCTTATGCCTTTCCATTAATTACTCTATCTCCGGGAAACTGAACTACAGATAACTTAGTGGTCAATACTTGACTCTTAATCCACAGAGGAAAAGGGTTAAAAAGCTTTTACTTTAATGAGTGGGCACCTTTTATAGCACAAAAAAAAATTTCTTACTGGGATTAACATTTTAAATATGGTTCTTCGGTCCATTAGAAGGTCATGACATTACCAGCACTATCTCTACACTAAGCAAGATAACAAATGACCTGAGACTTTATCAATATACTATCATTGATCTTTACCACTAATCTGAATATAGGTGGCAGCACATAATTCCTGTGTTTAAACATTAAAGCTTAATTCACTTCAGCCATGTAATTTTCTCGCTTTTATACGCTGAGATGATGCCCTTGATTAAACACTCAGACAGCAAAGGACTAAAAACACTACTGGCTCCACTGGTTAGTATCAGCTGTGTATGCTTGTGCTGTGAAGAAATACAGTCTGTTCAAATGAGTGTGCTGGTAACACATGGGGTATGGAACATCCTCTCTTGTTAATGCACTACAAATGGGTACATTTGTGTAAAGGCTAATTGAAACCTGTTCTTCCTTTTAAAATCAATTATTTTAAACTTCTCAACATGAAACAGAGATCATTTTCCAGTGCAGCACAGCAGAGATGTCTTCTTAATATTTTGGGGTTGATTGGCTAAACATTGTTTTCTCAATTCTATAGTATTAAAATTAGATTTTTTTTTTTAATCTGATGAACATAGTTATTTAAATTCTTCAAAATGTAAAACTCAAGGGTCTTCATTCTGCTAACAGTGAAAAAAACAGGCACTGTTTCCAAAATTTTGTTAAATTGAAGCCGTAGCAATTTCACTTAGCTACAAAACAGTCACTTAGTAATCTGAGGCCGTCCATCAACAAGTATAGAAAAGAATCATCTTGACAAGACTAATTATTTTAAAAATACATTAAATATGGTGTAAACCTCTCA
This sequence comes from Camarhynchus parvulus, assembly GCF_901933205.1. Classification (NCBI taxonomy): domain Eukaryota; kingdom Metazoa; phylum Chordata; class Aves; order Passeriformes; family Thraupidae; genus Camarhynchus; species Camarhynchus parvulus. The sequence goes on along the minus strand of NC_044601.1, from coordinate 2,349,429 downwards.
GACCATTCAATAATGAATTCTTATATTCATTAATAATGGAAAGAATCTGTCTTCTGAAATAAAAAAAAAATCTTAAACCTTTTTTGTTACTCTATACTATTTTTTATGCTACAGAAATATTAAGAAATTTACATTAGTAGTAATAATTTAGATATCAAGCAGACCACTTGGACAGACAAACTCCAATTAAGCAAAACAGCTGATGCTGTGATTACATAGCTGACTGTTTAAATAGAAATACAGAATTAGGTACACAATCACAACACATGCATGGTATACCAAAATAATGTTTACAATTTCATGGTACACATTAGGAACTAAAATTTTATTTACTGCCGAGGCTGGTAAGCTTTCTCTTTTGAACAAGAGTTCTTGTCTTCCTGAATCAGAGTAATATAAATAAGCATGAGCACAACCTAGCACTTCAACAGAAGAAAAGAGGGTCTTAATGACAACAGGTGGAGCAAAACAGGTATTACTCAAATACTTGTTGATAGGATTCAAGAGTGCTCAAGGCCATCTGATGCTTAGGGCCACGGGAGAAATCAGCAGAGACCTAACCTAGCTAATTGTCTGCCTTAATTGTGATGGTTCTGATTAGAAGAATAATCAGCTCTCAGCAGCCCTTAGGCAAAAATGCCAACTGAGGTTTTTTTTTTTCTGTCTGATGATGGTGCACTGCAGAATGAAAGCCAGATCACATCATTAAACCACTCTTCCAAATATTAAAGAGTTTCCTATATGAACAAAACCAATAATTCCTGTTGTAATTAGCTTGAACATTCTCCTTCTGTCATGTTGAGACTGCATTCATACAGGCTAAAAAAATGGTGACCTACAGGTTTTTTTGCATATGGAGAACCAGTCACACTTAATGACTGAAAAAGAAGAGCTGTATCACTTCAGCAGTCCTAGACCATCAAAAGGATATCAAAGGTTTATTTAATTATTAAGAGTTGGCTCATATGACACAAAAAATAATTTGAATTCTTTTTTACTGTTGTTTTGAGTGATTCTATCTAAATATGTCCATCCATAATAACACATCTACTTTCTTTAACTACATCATCTGTATCATTTTTTTCAGTACATGATTTACATTCCAAATCATCAGGAAAACTTAAAGCCAGATATATTCAAAACAGATTTTGTACTATATTTTCCCAATACTGCTCTCTTCTGTATTATGGGACTTTTGGTTTCTGACTACAATAATTTTACCCTTCCATTAGTTGTTGCTGTAAAAAGAATGTGAGTATTCATTTGAATGCAAAGTAATATGTATTGACAATTATATTCTCAGGCTAGTAATTTTAAGATGCACATTTTGCCACTATTTTTGCACCCTGGTACATTAGCTGATTTAATAAACTCTAAAACAGTTAAGCATATCACACACAAAAAGCTTAAAAGCAAAGGAACAAAGGATCTCAAAACAGCTTTTCATAATGATCTAGCTATAACACACACAGAAGCAAAGCCTTAAGAGCAGCTTTCAATATTTCAGTTATGCAAGAAGATCTAGGCATCTCTCCATAGAGCTGGCTGAAAAAGTGGATCAAAAGCATGTCTGCAAAACAATTATCTACAATGTGATATTGGCCATTTCATAAGGGAAAGCGAAGTCTGAAATAACTGATCTTTCATGTCCTCCCTTTAAGAATGTCCACATTAATAAAATTAAATACCTCATTGACAATAAGTCATAAATGTCTGAACAGCAAAAAAAAATTAAAATCAATAGTCACTAAGTACATTTGACACCTGAAGGTAATTACATGTATGGGAATCCTGACAGGAGTGATTTCTCCTCTTCCCATTTTGAGCTATCTGTCTTCTCGAATGTTCACTGAAAGAATGTATCAAACTGTCTATTAAAAGGACAACCAAAATATGCAATAAACACATCCATATTTTAGCCTCTGACCCTTGAAAGCCAGCACATTTTTCACATTCTTCTAGTCAGGATAAACAAGAATCATCTAGCTGTGTGTATCTCTGCCCAGACCCGCTCGCATGGCTCATGGGTCTGGTCCGGGGGGAGATGTGCAGAACCCTCACATTTGCAGCTGTCAAGAGTGCGGCCGGAAATCATTTAAACCAAAGAAGGAATGAGTAAATGTGTGAAAGAGCTTACTGCAAGGCATGGTTTATAGATCCTGGATGCGTCAGGAGACCATATGTCTTTGCCAAACAGAAATTTTCTTGAAATGGCAACTGTCCCCAGCTCTCAAAATTCTGCTTGAGCACAAAAAAAAAAAAAAAAAGTGTATTTTTTCCCAACCCAAACTCCCTCCAGCTGTCTTTCCTCAACATTGTAGTTGGGACTCAAAGTATTCTAGAAACAAAAACTTTCTCAGATGGCTCAGTGTGAGCTGCTCATTTCATCAAGACTTCTAATGAACTGTAAAACCATCATTTTGGTCCAATTAACACTGGCATTCCAGCTCCCATAATATATGACAGCCCTGACTTACTGAAGCAGAACCTCTGGTCTTGACTCTTCAGTGTATAAGTTCCACCTGCATGATTTTGTTTTGCTAGCAGGATTTTCAGTCCATTTTTAATGCATATATACACACATGCACCTCCTACACCTTACCTTGGGGTAAACAAATAAATATTTATATATATTACTCCAAGTACTCTTCTGATATGAAATCCAGTAAGCCACTCAACAATACTGTAATTAGAACTAATAGCTAATTGAATAAAGTTTTGATTGCATTACTTTTTTCACTTATTAATAACCCTGTTGATGCCTGCTGGTTTACACTGACATGACTGAGAGCAGAAGTCAAGGGCATTGTCTGTGCTCCTACAAAACCTGGCCACTGCCAGAATGTGAGCCAGCCTTCCAGAGCCAGACTCTGCTCCTCTGTTTATCACCTCCATCCCAGTCTCCAAAGAGGTACTAGTTACGCAAAACTGTTTGTAGCCGTCTCCTCAACTCCAAAAATTGGCCTCTGGGCTAAAGGCTTTCCCCTGCCCCCAAAACCAGTGTGCAGTATTAGGAGTGCACAGCAACACCACAAACAGCAGAAGAGCAAGCTGCTCTCAGAACTGCAATACAGCCAGGCAAGGTTTGCCTGAACAAGTAGAGCATGAAGCTGCACTACTTTCAAGGTTTGTAGTACTCAATGTCTGTTTCAGCTGAAAGACACATCCCAGACCTTTCAGTACCCATTAAGACTGCAGAAAATTTAAACATCCTCTTGATACAAATAGTAAAAGAAAAGTCTCAGTGTAAACAAATGTTCCTATGAGCTTAACCAAACCACTGATGACCCATAAGTAGTCTCATACAAGGGTCAGTGCAGAAGAGTTTCCTTACTCACTGACTTATTACAGCTTCAGGAAACAACTTGGGTTTTTGCACTGTAAATCCCCCTTGTCAGTAAGGCTAAGATTTACATCACCAATAAACGTTCAGCAGAGGTGATTTGGATTGGGCTGGCTGGGTCACATCCAGTATCCACAAAACTCTCACATTTTTGTTTACAGCCTGCCTGACGGATTTTGCAGATCAACATCAAACATATTCATTGACAGTAGAGTAACTGTGCTGCGTTCTTCACTATTTGCAGTGAAGGGCTGTAAGATACAACATTCCTAATCTTAGGATAGAGACAATAGTTCTACACTCTTGTCTGTTTTGGGGTAAAGCTGTGACAAATCAAGGCTGTTATTTTCCATCCAGATGACATTCTCCAGAGCGGGGCTCTTTTGACTTAAACACAGCAGGAGAGGTAAGCAACAACAGACAACTTTAAAGGCTTTACCCCTCTAACTTACCAACTGGAAAAGTGAACAGAAGCCTTTCATCACACCTACAGACTGTCAGCAGGATCTCGAATACCCACAGGATTGCACCCCTCAGCCACTTAGTACCTGACTAGGTATTATTCAGAGTTAGACCCATTAGGTGATGAGCACCAAGTGTCACAGTAAAATGATGGGATTGCTACCACATGGGCTCTCTGCTTTCTCCTAAAAAACCCCTAATTTCTACACAATGCTGTCATAAAGACAAAGAAGCTCATCAAGGCATTTTGAGTTACTGGAAAAAAAGAATGCATTAATAAATACATCAAGTTAGAACCTATTTTGATTATCCACCTTACTTCCTTGTCTGATATGACTGACAACAAAAAGGCAGGTAGACAGCCTCCAGGAGGGAAGACAAAGCCCCAAGTGGTAGAGAAAGTCCTGAACAAATACGGTCCAGTGTTAGCCACATAACAAACTTCCTGTATGCAGTCCTACCTTGGATTTTCTCTGGTAAAAACAGCAGTATATCACTGCTGTGGGAAAATAACCACAGATGACTGAGCCATTTGAACACTATGAGGACACATAAATATCCAATTAGGAAGATGAGAGGAGCAGTACAGCCAACTTTCAGATTTATCTGCTATTCCAACAATTTCAACAAATTCAGTTTTGTTTTCTGCAATGCAGTTTGAACAGCTGCACAGACAGGAGACTTGCCAACATCAGGAGTAGTTTCTGTCACCTGAGCTTCACCCAAATCTCTTCATACAGTCAGAAGATATAGAGGCTCTCACATAACACCATTGCCTTGCTGAAGCAGTCACCACAGGCATCAGCTGGGAAGAGCTAGCTGTAGTCTGTAGGACGAATAAATGTGTAAGCATTATTGCTGTGGAGCTAACCTTTTGGGTTTGAACAAGAGAAGCATTTAACTCTTTTTATTTAATTAATGTTTTCTAAAATTTAAATTTCCTTTTTATATGCTGAAATAACTGTTTCGCCTTCTGCCATTGTTGTCCCTAAAACTATTCAATGAACTGAACGTGATTTTATAGATATCTTTACTCCACCTGAATCTAAGTTTTAATTATGATTTTCATAGAAACAAAAACAGCTGAAAAATAGAACTCTGTGAAGCGATTTTCTGCCTCTCAATAAAGACTAAACAGACATTTCAGGAGCAAATATAATACAAGTCAGCTCCTTTCACAAGAGGCAGCACTCCCCTCATTCAAATGGAGACTGAGTGAGAATATGAGAAACAACAAACTAGTGTTTGGGATGCATATTAGCGTGTGAACATAATACATAAAAGGAGAAATGAGAAGATAGAGCATAAGAGTATGTTAACAAAGGACTAGAACTTGCTGTCACAGTGATCAGTTTCAGCTGGGCAATGGTTCAGAGGTCAAAAGGAGTCCAAAGCATCCTCCCTCTCCTCTTTCTCCATACTGTGTTTCACACCAGAAGTGATTCCTGGGGCTTACTTCTGCCCCAGATGCCTTCCTGCTTCACAGCTAGGGACCGCTCCAGAGGGCAGCAGCCCTCTCTTCCCTGTCTCTCTTCCATTCCCTCCATATTCCTGACTGTGGCTTTAGCCCGATGTCTGGGATCCAGCTGGCAGAACGGCACTGCTTGGTGGGCAGGATGAATGACAGCGAATCCTTGCTGCCTCCCTGCACACTGTGTATCAGGTCTCAAGGACGTGCTTGCCAAATGCATGTCACCAGGCATATGCAGCACCTGGCAGCTCTCACCACAAACCTGGCTGGAAGAGTTTAGTCCCCCTTTAAACTATTTTATTACTATAACTTTATTTTGTTTTTAATAACAGCATAATGTTTTGTTTAGGCGCTTTACAGACCTGCTGCCACGCTGTAAAGTCTCAAGTGTGCACAGTGATGAAATGCCTCAGGGAGCTAGTTTGCAGTACATGAGGTAACATCAGCTTTGTAATTTAATTCCCAGTGCATTTCACACATTTGAGAATTAGAAATAAAATCAAACTAAGTTTCAGAGAGTAAGTTTCATCAGGTTATGAAGGGAAAAAAAAAAAAGAAGGGGCAGCAAAGTCCATGCCAGAGAAGAAATGCATCAGAGGTGGGTGACAACTGTCAGTGTAGGAATATACTGGAATTTGCCCTCAGTGGATACATTTATACCATCAGCTGCCAAGGGCCAATGAATGCACCTGTGTACCTTACAAGGCAAGCAAATTCTGATATCCTTTTCTGAGTGATTTCATATCCTGATCTTTTAAGTTGCCATCTTAGTTCCAACTTGTCGAAAAAATGTTCCAGGGGCCATTTAGGAAACAGAGCTGGACATTAAGAATGTGAAATGCATTCCCCAATTCCTAAACACATGTAATACCCCACCAAGACATTCTAGATTTCTTTTTCTCCATATTTACTAGACTTGTAACAACATACTGCTCCTTCATTCACGCTATAAACTGCATCTCAGCAACACAAGAAATACAACAGAGCCCGAGGTCTGGCATGACTGGCTTGCCAAGTCAGTGTAACAGAATTACGTCCAATAAGCAATTACAGCTAGGTGTGGCCATTTTCTGCCAGTCAGTCAAGATAGGGACCTTTTCCTACCCTCACTTAACCTTTTGCCTGTTACAAAGCAAAAGGAATGATTTATAAAGAACTCAGAGTGTATCTGCTTTTTGACTTAGCACTTGCTTTGTAGATATTGATGAGACAAGGAAAAACCTGAAACTGGATCACAGAAGGCCCCCCGTCACAAAGAAGTTGTGGACTCCATCCATTTTTTGCCATGCCTTCTACTACTGCAAGCTGACTATTTTTGCTCATGAGAGTATGCAAACTATCCCTAAGTGCAAAATGGGTACAGCACAAATAGATTTTATAACATCACACAGATATGTTGTGTGAATAATGAGGTTCAGTTGCAGCCTGACACACAGAAAGCATATCAGCATAAGTGATTTTTTGAAAAGTTGACTTGAGTAAGATATAATTCAGCAAAGGAAAAACACAAGAGAACATCTACCCTTGATATAACATTCCTTTGCATTTTTAATACACTATTTGCTGGGGAAAACAGTAATTGAAGTTACATTGAATCATATTCCCCTTACAATTAACTCTGATCACATAAAATGAAAAACTGGGAGCTTCTTGCCCACGTAATCTTTACCATCAGCTAAGTCCAACTACTTATAGAAAGAGATAGTTTGTTGGCACAAAACACTCCAGAAAAAGCAGCATATCCACCTGAATATCTCCAGCTTTTAAAATTCCAGTTATCTAGATTCTCCACAGCTATTTGGAAACTCAGACAAGTCAGACAAGTCATTACTCAAAATGAAAATGGTAAGCAATTGTGTCATTCTGAACAATTCACAGCCTGTGAACAATGGACACCAATTCATTCTCAGTCAAGAATGTAGTCTTTATACATAGTCATGGGTAGTACTTTCCTCTGACTAGCCATTCAAGCTGTTCAGTAGAATTGGGTGACTACTGTCATCCCTGAATTACCTAGGGTAAGAAGCAAGAAAATGCTATGGGTAATAGAAAAGCCTGTGTAACATACCATGGATATTTTACTTCAATATATTCACTTGGGTTCATAAAGCTAGATACTCATTAGCACAGTTTTGTCAGCTCTACATTAGCTCCAGAGGCACTCAGCAGACACTGTATCAATCTGACAGGTCTCACACACATTAGATAAACTTGAAGGCAGGACAAGTGTCTTTTCCCTAGCTTTTAGCCCCTGGGGAGCTCATGGGTTTTAAGTACTGCCCTATTACCTCTCCACTCCCGAAGCAAATGGTGGTGGCTCAGGTCCTTAGCAGCCTCCCTGCCCGGCAGCCCGGCACAGATCTCCCACTGCCGTGCGTGGCTCACGGTCTGGCACTGGGTAACTGGGCTGACTGTGGCCCCCCAGCTGCAACACCAGGAGATCTGCTTTCCCCTTCACCTCCTGCACCTCTCAGAGCTTCCCAGAAAGCAGAGGACACTCCAGGCCCAGATGCTTGTGGCTATGTCTGCATCTGGGCAGTCCCACATTGACCCCTTGCTCGTCACACAGTTGAAAAGTGTAGTGACAATACAATCCAAGCTGCCTTCTTAGGCAGCAGACAACAGTAACAATCAATTTGAAGCACACCAGACATTAAACAAGTACAGCAATAAGCTGATTAACTGATTTAATCAAGCTGATTTGTAAAAAAGTCAATTATCTAATACAAGCAATACCTTTAAATAACCATCTAACTTATTTAATGGCTCCTGCAATATTGTATAATAGAAAATTAAACTGATTTCTGAATTTCTCACTAAATAGTTAGAGGTTTGAAAAAAGCTTAGAAACTGAGAAGGAACTTTCTGCTTCAGGTGACACAAATTCCACTGTCCTACAGGCTGTCACTTCTTGATCAACTACTTCCTGCAATATTTCCTCTTCAAAACATTCTGTTTTATGTTTGCCTTAATATACTTTGGGTATATCAGGTGATCAATGAAACTACAGTAATGCTACTTCATGCTGAAGATCTTAACTGCATGTAGTTATTTGACAAGAAAAAGACAAAAGCATTTAAGAATCACATAATAAGCTTTTGGCTGAAGCATCAAGTCTTGCATTAAAGAATCTATCAAATAAACAGAAAACAAAACATCTGCTCTACTGAGAAGTTGGTGTTAGTACTGTAAATTGAACTGCAAACCCTCTTCCAAGTATGCCACCCACAAGGCTGTATAAGAAACAATTTAATACAGAAAGTCTGAACCTGTTTCCATTAATATCACTGGGAATTTTATCACTATCTTAAACTAGATTTCACAAAACGTCATGCTTCTTGCCTGCAGATTTAGAAATAAAATATTTTTTTTTAAAAATCAGCACCAGAGTAGCTAGGCTTTCAGTTGTGATTCTTCTGAAGAGTCTCTCGTGCATTAAAAAGCTCTCTTCCTTTTTCAGGTGCAGATTAGTCTCTGGTCACGTTGCAAAACAGAAAAACTTCTGTTTAAAACAGAAAACTTCTGTTTCTACTATGACAACTTCAGGAAAAGGAAAACAGAAAATCAATATAACCTAATAAGTTCATTCAAAACAGCTGGATACTAACACTCTGCCTGAAAAAACCATGGTTTTCTTAAATAAATAAAAGGAAGTATTAACATTGAATTGTTTCCCTTAAGGAGTGGTCCCCTATCTGTATGTTTGAGACATAATGTTGCTTTTAACTGTATGACCTTTCTCTGAACAATCCTAAAAGCCTCTTCCCGGCCAAAAATTTCAGAAATTGATAGAATACCTCTTAAATCACCATGTGGCAAGGAAATAGATTAAGCTAAGAATATGTTTTCTAAAAAAGCATTCAGAAATATAATCACTAGGGCTTAACACTGCCGACAGAGTAAAAATGTAATATTGACATATATCAGAACTGCAACCAATGGGATGACTAGAGAATACGGCTGAGAAAACTCCTACCAGACTTCATCTACAAGTGATATAGGTGGGTAGGTTGAATATATGCTTTACACACAACAGCTGAATATATGCTTTACATAATTTTATATAAATTCACAAACCTCTCCTCATCCCATTTTCTCCCTTCTTTTGAGGATGGGGGAGGGAAGCAACATGGAGAGAAAAAGGGTTAGAGGCTCTAATCTGAAAATGCTACAATTGTGCAGAACTCATGATCTGTTTTAAAGGTATAAAGGTGCAGTTATTAACCTATATATCTGGGAATGAAATGTTTATCTGGCAAACCTCTTCTAAGCACAGCGGTAATTTTCTTATGCAGGGTTCACTTTCAGTAAAGCCTCAAAGCAGGAGGGGATTTAATTGTAAAGGAAAGTCACTCAAAGCAATACATAAAATTTAAAGAGCACTGAAGAACTTCCAGTATGAAAAGCTTTTAAGATACAGTAGAAGCAATTACTTGCTGATACAGCATCAGGAGGAAATTTATTACATGCAATTTCACTGAGAGACAAATAAGAGGCACTCTTGCTCTGAAGCAAGTTACTGCAAAGTATTTTGGCCCTGGCTTTGCCCATAAAATGCTGCAGCTTTCCATTCCCTGCCTGGCATGTAATTTGACTTCTTGATTGAGATAATAGAGTGATACAATTCAGGTCTCCACCACACTTAAAACTGCACTAAATTTGGAAAGAAAAGTTGCTGCAGGTTGTATCTCCTCAACCAAACAGAAACAAACTTCAGCTGAAATAAATTTGTTTCAACATCTCAATTATTACTTTCTCCAACAGAACCTGAAATTAAATTAAATACTGTATATGGCAGGTATTTTTCTCATACACAAAAAAAATGTACACCAAAGAGCTTTTTTTCCCCAAGTTTTTTTGTTTAAGGGATGAGCAGCATTTCATGGCCACCTGTGTCCCCAAACCTCAGGGACAGCATTTGTAAAACTCTTTTTTTTCCATCTTTAATGTCAGTTCCTGGAGGTATGGGCAAAACAGCACCAAAAATTTATATGTGTGACCAAACATAAGCAACTCGTGTTTTCTTCAGTGACAATCTCATAATACACATTTTTGCTTTTTCCACCAGCTGATATTTTCACACAACAAGCAGGTGACTACATATATCCTGTCATAAACAAAGGAATGTTGTTGAATCTGTTGATTTTTAAAAATACAGTTCCTTTTTTTTGCTTGCATTCCTTCTATTGTTTAGCATGGTCTTACATTGACTTAAGAAGTACTCAGAAATGAAGTGGCACTTCTTTCTATCCTACTTCTTATTTCCTTGAAAATTTCTTCAGTTTCTTTCTTGTCTTTAAAAAGAGAGAACGAAACACAACAGATTTAAGATTCTCTTACGATGGCTATTTAAAATTGAAAATAAACCTTGGGCAAAGAAAATTCATTGATGTATTCTTTCTGCAAACATGGTTTAACATTTTGGCCAAGTCCAGATTGTTCTCATGTCATAGTAACTACAGAGAGAATTCAGACCTCTCCAGTTGAGAACACATGAAGCAGATAATCAAAATACTTATTACAATCTGCTCCTAAGTAAATTCATCATAGGTTCAGAAAAAATTCACTGAACACTTAATAATGTAGAGTTCCTATCAATTTTTATTACTGTTTTTCTAAAGGGACTTCCACTTAACAAAATTATTTTGTCCAAACACATCAGCCTCACAGCTTGGGGACAGCAAAGAATGTAGAGAAAAACCAGAGCAAGGTCATGGCAAAACAGTCCTCCCAGATTCCAGGGAAGGGAATGCACAGCCATGCTCTTTACACTCCCTGCCTCCTACATGGTCTGCAGGACAAAGTCGCACAGACCATATCATTTATCTTGTGACTACAATAACAGTTACAAAATTGTACTGGGGCCCAGAAAGAGAAGCTGAGAATGAATGAATGAGCGCCCACACTACAGTAGGGAACCTCACACTCACACAGATGTTTAAGGGTGCATACATTTCTAGTCAGGGCCTTTGAACAAGCCTAAGTACAGCCAAAGTAAAATTTAACATCTCACTTAAATGTGTTAATTCAAATAAGGAAAGCCAAAATGTGTTTGCACTGATAACTCTTTTAAAGCATTTCTTAGCAGGGATTATGTGTCTTTTTTGTCCATTAGGATATGTTGCACTCACACACACACAGGCACATAGAGGACATTCTTCTAGGACTTGCTGAGGCAACCGCCTGAACAATGGTGAAGCCAGCAAAAATTATAATTTGCATGGATGTTGGATGAGAGTGTTTCATCAGATGAAGTACAGCACAAACCATAAAAAATTAGAAGGAAAAGGAAATGAATGCTTGTTTTACAGGTACAGATCTTTTCCAGACTGCAGAGTAGACAAGCACTTACTAAAGATGGAAAAATTTATGGTCCTTGTTACTTAAATTCTCATTTCTTCTCACATGGTTAGCATCTACCTCTCAGCTTTTCATATCTATATTCTGCAAAAAACATGTTTGCTAGAATGTTGATATGGGATTATTTGCCTTGCCTGGCTTTTAGATGAAAAGGATGTGTTTCACTATTTCTCTTCTGGTCTCTGCAGAATTGCAGTTGTGCTTGCCTTGAAAGAGAAAACTAATATGCATGTCAGGTGCACAGCTAGCATAAATTAGATGGAACAAATATATCTACATAAAATCATCTTGAATGATATTTAAAGGAACATTAAAACACAGATGCTTATTTATTTAAGTAGGAGAACTCTTGAAAATGCTTTTCCCAAAGCCCAAAAGTTGAAAACCAGTTAATAACAAAAAAAAAAAGGGATTATAAGAAAGATATAAACGGCAAGACATATATGAAAAAAAATTAGATTTTCATTTCAAACAATCTTTCTTAGGCAGAGAGTTTTTAGCATGTACTTCATGTACTTCCAAGAAAAAGAGGGGAGAAGGTGTTTTTGAGAAAACAAACTAATGGTTGTATTGCAAGGATAACAGAAGAAAATGCAATTCTATAGTCTCTCACTTGTAAGTAAATGACTTTGTAAGATTTCAGCTCGTGCTAGAAGCGATCCTTTCACAGACATTCCAGAATCATAAGCATGCCAATCAACAATATTTGGAGGAGTGGGCTCACATTCCAAAGGTGTTTTTGAAATACTCCAGTACTCAGCCACCACACTCCTATGTTTCAAGGAGTTCCCTGGGGTCCTACAATAAAAGCCCTCCTCCACCTCCTCCTTCCTTTTGCACACACAGGTATTTTGTTTTCTGGAACCAACTTTGAATCAGCAACTCTGACAGACCTAAGAACTGAACTAATATGTTAAAAGCCAAGATTAACCCTTTGTACCCCAACAAAACTGAACACAGATGTGGTGTGCTTTAGTGATTTAGTGAAAATGGACCTAAAGGATATCATTGAAATAAAATTCAACACTAGTATGCACTGCATTAGAGGACATTGGCTCTAGACAGCTAGCAGACAAAACCTTCCTTTTATATAATGTTAGCATCCTCACAATACAGCATCTGCTAATCGCCAGCTGACAATGGACACGAATAGAAGCAAGGATGGTTTTCCCTTCTCTCCCTTTTCTTTTTCTTTCTTGTTCTGCCCTGTCCTGGAAAGCCCTTCTCCTTTTGCAGTTTCCCCATCTTAGACAGTTATGGGAGAATCTCCCAGTGAGGGAAATAAGAACCTGCACAACAGAATGGCATTCTATTCAAGGAACCTCTTGAACCAACAGGGTAAGGCAACTGGAAGCAGAAGGAAAGAGTTTTTCCAGTCAAGAAATTCCTTCTGTCCTTCTTTCCATTTACCTTTCCAGCCTGCTCAAGACCCTCTGTCAGGCTGGACAGAAAGACTCAAATTTTATTTTTGATAAAATTTCTTTTGAAATAGCAAATAGAAGAGGGAAACAGCAGTGAGTTGTCACACATTTGTACTTGGTACTAGTTTGGCACAGAACTTCCACCTTAGCTGGTCCAAACAGCAATGCACTGTCCACAGAGTAGTACAGAAACATGAGGAATATGCTACTCCACTGCCATATTCATGAACATTCTCTCCACTGTACTGAGAGTATACTGTACTATAAAATGTGTGTTGCTTTGCTGTGCCCCAACTTAGACTTACAGACATTTTCCTTTTTTGCTCAGTCTCACCAGACAAAATGGCACTTGAGCCATCCTCAGGGTTGTTGCTAAGGTTGATGAGATGATCTCACTGCTTTTAACTTTTAGTGACAAAAACACTAATCCTTCAATACCTTCAATTCAAGTATTTGTTTTTGATTAAGTGAAGAGACTATTGTTGTGACTATTCTTTCGTTCTACAATACATCTGAATGCATAAATGTTGGTGCTCAGTGGACAGTCTAAGACAGACTAAGGGTTTTTTTGTTTTCATAAAGAGCTTGAGTCTGGTACAAAGTAACAAGGTGCAATCAAGTAATCTGGAATGGGAACACTGCAGACCACAACTGTCAGCTTGACATTTCTCCTGTGTAATTTTTCCATCCTTCCTAATATGTCTTCCAGCACAAAAGAGAATGCACAAATGAGACAAAGAAAGCCACATCCCTTCTCTGCCAGTGAACACCATCATATATTTTCATACAATAAACAATTTTGTCAGTGCAATTTAGCCTCTTAAAAAAGTTTGACAAACCAAAATACAGTAGAAACAAATTTCAAGGAGAAAAAGAAGTATATATCTAAATTATATCCTCCCAGCAAAAGATGTCATATGCAGTTTTCCCCTTATATAGTGATTTCAAATGCTATTTCAATGTAAGAACATTCTCTAGTGATGAAATATGAAGAGATGATGATTTCCTCAAATTAGGAGGACATTAACAATTAAGTGTTAATGTGAATATTGTTACATTAAGGCAATTATAACTGTATTCCATGAAGAGCAATAGGAAATAATTACTCTTATTCTCAAGTGATAGATCTGAGAGAATGAGATTCCCAATCTTTAATTCATTAGATGGGCAGTTCTCATTTCCAAGTGTAAGAAAGAACCAGCCTTTCTTTATTGGAAAGGTATCTCCTATCTCTCATTACTGAAGTGTGCATGCACCTTCATGTCTGTTTGATAATATCAAGCAGCAAACTGAAGACATTTTCAGGAGATACCCATCTCCAGGTGCAATATCCTTCTAATCAATACTGTTCACCTCTTCCAGGTTCCTTTAAATGCAAAGTTCACCCAGAATCAAGGAGCAGTCATGCTTATATAGCACAAGAGCTTTCCCATGTGTATGCAAATACACCCAACTGATGGTTCTCTGACCCAGCCTGAGAAAAACACTCAAGTGAGAAGATGTGCATGACATGGCACAGTTATCACCTAAAATCTGCTTTACAAAGAAGTTGGCCCATATTAACTTGCATGCTAATATAGCTGTCAATGATCTTTTCAATATAAGTCTTTCAAGAAACGAAGAATGTTACAGTTCTTTCTGTGGGATAATGAAGCCTTGATAAATTACTGGGGGGAGAAAAATGCAGGAAATCTTATAATCATATTTCTGACTTTAAACAGCAAAGCAAGCCTATGTGCATTGTTGGTGCCAAGCAAAACAATGCAGAAGAAAAAATTAAATTGGGCATAATGACATCATCAATGCCTCTAACCACCAAACAGATACTGAAACCTTTCCATCCTCATAAGCCTTCATTCTTTGCTGACTTTTATATACTATCACTCCACACTCTCCATATTAAACACAGAGGCACTGGTTGGCTGTAATCATTAGGAAAGCTTGCCAAAAAGATGTTAGCACAAGGAATGCGTCAGGTGACACACCAGTGCCTCCAAGGACCCTGGGACCTGTCAACCTCTGTAACGATATCCTCCTGGCCTGTCACAGTAGAGTTAATTAGAAACATCTGTAGTATAGAGATCAAGCAGAGGAAGGGGAGGCAGCTTATTTGCACAAGAAAGGTACAACTCGTGGGAGGTAAAGAACGTGGAATCACAAACAGATACAGATCAGTTACATGAAACTGATCGGTTATCTGAGATATATGCACTTCTGAAATGAAACTACCCAAGTAATGCAAATGCAAGACTGATGAAAAGCCTTAACTGCAACACCGGCAAACTAGCTGACTGACTGACTGGAATCTTTACACGGAAGTCTCTCCACCAACATGCAAATCACAATTTATCTATTCAGCCATTATGTATCCGCTCCACTTGTTCCTCTGAAAAATGAACTATATTACCTTCACCTTACGTTTTTGCTAAAGACCTTATGAAAAGCTAAAAATTGCATTTTGCTTAATCAGAGTTCATGCTGCATTTTATGGCAAGCTAGTTCCTTTAACTATGATTCTCTCTGTCTCCCAAAATGAGATGTACTTTGGAAAAGTTCTGTTAAAGGTGAAACTACAATTTCTTAGTTTTCCCATTCCCCAGATCTTTCAGTCTATGATAATGTACCACAATTTGAGTCAGTATGAATAAATATTATACAGCAAACAGAATTCAATAAATTCAAGTGATAAAATAAATTTATGGGTGGAAGAGAACTTGGCAGAGTTGTGCACGTGCACAAATACATCTCAGAAAACTCCACATTCCTACAACTCCATCCTCCCACTTTCCCATTAAAAATAAAGAGCTTTTAATAAATTAGTACAGAATTGCTGCAGATGTTGAGGCTGATCCCTCCTCTTTTCAACTACAGAGGCTTTTTTCATGCCTGTGCACATCAAAACTTGTCAGAGAGAACAAACAAAGTGGAAAACAAAAAAAATCATCGATTTTGTTTAATCTGCAGGACACATAATTAAAGAAAAAGTGGATGGGGAATCCTCAATATATACATAAAGATTTGCAAAAGCAAACCACATGATTGAAATATAAATCTGTAAACAATATTTGTCAGGCATTTTCTGAAGCAACTGTGCCCTCCTTACTTTTAATTCAATACTGCGCTGAGCCTTGGGCCCCCAGCAGATTGTGCCCAAGCAAACAGTTGCAGTTGTTTATGCCATTGTAGCCCCAGAACGCCTCACCCTCACAAACTGCCTGCTACAGTGCAAGTGGTGGCACATGGAAACACTTCCCCGTGAACCAAAGCTCCACACTTAGGGCACATGCCGGGGCTGCCTCATGAATTCAGCAAAGGGTTTGCAGTGCATGGACACCTTCTGTCACCCCCACTGCTGCATCAGGGCTGGCAGAAAGGTGTGACAGCCAGCACTGCACAGTAACACCTTAAATACTCAAAGCTGTGTTCGTTGAAGGTGATTCATTAGAAATACTGATTTCCCTGAGAAATTTTGTGAAAAGATGATAGCTCCCAAAGTTCCAGAGAAATGCTTTCTTGCTGACTGTAGTCCTCCTCACTCCTTTGTGTCCAGCAGGCCTACTTCAGAGTCTTCTGTTTCAAAGCTAAGTTCCAGATCTTCCTAAGTCCACTTGCACTTACTCTTTCAACTGCACTTTTTTTGCCTTTCAATCCCAATTTTTTGTATTCAAGTACTTAGAAAATCAGGAGGTTTGTATTACCATCTTCTCAAGGAACAATTTATAGTACTGGTACTTAAAAAACTAACTCTCTGATTTTGACGTGTATATGCTAAAAAAAAAAAAAGAGCTATTTTTCTTGTTTGTTTTGTTTTTAGTAAAAGAAAGGCCCTCTGCATTTAAGAGCAATATACAGAGCTGCACGAAATAACAGCTGAAAGTAGCCATCTCAGAGCTTGGTAAAGCTGGGGAGCTAATAACTCAGGACTGCAAAGGTTTACCTGCTTTGGTTACTGATAAGTCCAAGTGTGAATGTTACTCAGTTCTGAAGCACAGCCTGCAGCAACACAAAACTGCAGAGGGTTGAACAGAATGCAAAGATTTTGACTTCTAGTGTTTCATTTTCATCCAAAAAAATGGCACCAGCAGTTTTCTATGGGTAAAATTTCACTAGTTTATTCAAACTTGGGAGTCTGTGGTCCTAAAATCCCTGTCAGGGAGTCAAAAAGGACCTTAGTATTTGGACGCTTATTGTATATTCTATTGCAGGCAAGGCACATTGTGAAGGAATCCAATAGCACGCGCTGAAATGTCATAAAGCTCTCTTTTTCCACATAATTTTTTCTGATCTGAAATGTCTGTGTCATATAACACTCCAGATAGACTTAAACTAGCAATGATGTCAGTGTGTTCCTTAACAGGGCTTCTGAACAAGACACTTGTTGGTACATAGGCTACTGGAAGCAAAGATGTGGAAAAGCAGCAACAGATTTTTAATGGGTTTATTGTTTGGTAGGTTTTTTTTGTGTTTGCAGGTTTTTAGGAGGAAGGCTAGGGAGGCTTCTTTTGTCAAAAACATGTTCCCTATGGAAGGAAAATATCTTTTCTCTCACACCACCTTAGACTGTTGCATGATTCAACTTCTTTCAAAACCTGCCTCTGTGGAATTATTTAAAAAAAGCAAACCTAGTGTTTATGTGTCTCCTCTTTAACAATAATTAGAAAATAGGCATATATAACATTTTCAAAACATGCAATACAGGATGCATTCCTGACCAAAAGAGGAACCAAAATTCTGTCATGTATTCAATTACACACCCTTCTAATTGCAAAAAGAAATTATCTAAATGTAGCCATGGTGCCTAAACAATTGTAAATCCATTGTCTTCATGTCAAGTTAGGGCTGTGTCCACACAGTATAGGCTGAGATCCCCATGGCTTCCTAACTCAGTTTAACAAGCCATCAATTAAAGGCAGATATTTAGAGGAAGCAAAAGTGATTGGTTGCAGAGGGATTTCTGGACATTTTAACTGATACCCACTGAAAATACATGAGAAGGACTTCAAATGCAGAAAAAATTGCCTGCTAAAAGCCTGACAGATATATTATGCCATGATAGAAATACTACACATTATGTCATATCTAATAACCCACTTGTACCACATTACACAGCTGGTTTTGCTACACTGCAGCGCCAAATACAGCCCCCTCCCTCTTTCCTTCTTCCTCACTTCAAATTACCAAAGAGCAAAATTAAACTAGCAGTTTTGTGGACACAACCTCTATGCAGAACACAAGTTTTACCCTAAACTGGAGTGACAAAGATGAACTAAGTAGTATTCTTGGGAGGGAACTAAATTTTTTTGTTATTTTTTTGAAGTAATTAAGAAAGCCCCTGATTCCCAGGTTTACCCAGAATATTTAGCAGCAACAAACACTGGTATGGTTTTACTGTGCAGGTCAGCCTTTGAGATTAGTGAAAAACATGTATGGAAAACAACTTTTAGAATTAATTAATAAATAGTAATAGAAATAATAATAATAATGCCTATATAATAGATGAAGCCAGAACTATCAAGTAGTTTAAAATTTTTGAGGTTCCCACAACAAATACATTTTGTGGAAAGAGTAATGGAAGTCAGATGGTAAAAAAATATATAGCACAAAAATTGCAAACTTTTAGACAGCTTGTAGAACAGTGGTAATGCAAGAGGGAAATGGTAAACACACTAACAAGGGATCATCAGTCTTAATAAATAGGACAGGGTCACACGGGTTTACTTCTGGAACCCATAAAGGTCCCTAAGTATCTAATTATATCTGAAAAAAAGCCTGAGGTTTTATTCCCTTCTATTCCTCAGTAGATTAGCTCATTCTTCATCAGATACTATTTTAAACTGAAATATATTCCTTTTAAGAAGCTATGGTTTGCTTCTTATTGACATGATAGAATACTATGTACCATATGTTCTTCCAAGGGAGTATTACTAAGCAATATTAAACACTACATCCTAATGGAAGGAACAGAAAATGTGTTTCTTAGAAGCACACAACAAAATCATTCATGGCACTGGGCCATACGGTAGCTCCAGATTTTGAAGAAAATGTCAGATTAAGACCAAGAGCTTTCACTCCTATATTTCTTCTTTACTGCCATCTACAAATACATCTTTTCTATCACGTTTCCAGGGCAAAGATGGGGTTATAATGTCACCTTTACAGGGATGCAATTATGTTTCTCGCTAGGCAGATACTTAGTTCATTGGGTCTAACAAAAATAAGTGCTTCTTGTTCATGTTTTTGTAAACAACGATTTTATAACATTGCTTAGGTTGGCAACTTCAGAAATCATAATCAACAGAAGGTACCTTTGTGATCAACAAAACCAATATATAATGCATCTGTAACTGCAGGGTATATATATAAGGAAATGCAATGTAGTGGGCAATAAAAATAGCGCTTTATTCTGACTGTGGTGCTAATTAGAAGCAGAGTTGCCTATTTAAAAGCCATTACTGAGTAGAACTCATGCTACCAAGATTCCCAGGCTTGTTTTACTTTTTGGGAACTAATGTACTGACCCCAACAGCTGAAAAATAAAGGAGTGAGTGGGAATAAGAGGTCTGAAACATAAACACACCCCTGCCCTCTGTTATTTTGCCTAGAAGAGAATTGTGTTCAAGTGACACGCTTCTTTGCTGCAGATGCTACTGCAGAACTTGCTAGGTACCTCTGATGCCAAACAGAGCATGGAGCTACCATGGAGCTTTAGAAAGTAGGACATGACACAGTAATTGATTCTGAGAGTGTCTCTCCCTCCTCCCTTCCTTTCCCTGGTTCCTTTTTCACTCCTCCAAATCCATCGCTATGTTTTTCAAACACGCCCTTGTTTCATTGAACCATAGTTAAGAAATTCAACCTCATGCACATAATGCAATTGCGAAAGGAAATTTTTATCCATGGAAAACTTACAAAAAAACAAACAAACAAAAAAAACAAACAAAAAAACCAAAACCAAAAACAAAACCCAAAAAAACCCAAACAACCCAGATAGTTAGACAAGACCTCTTTTCGTAAGTAATAATATAAATGCTAATAGCTTCCAAATTCTGCACTGGTTACATACTACACAATGTCACATGTGTCCCATGGAACACAAAAATCATTACAAAACCCACAGGAAAAGGTCATATCTCCTCCTCTCTTCATCTCCAGATGATGAAGCCTCATCTAAATGATGTATCCACTATGTCCTTATTATGTTATCTCTGCTATATATTCAATGCCCCTCAGATATTACTTTAAAGCCCTTGGGCTATCGTCTAAATTGAATTGTTCATTGTCCTTCGTATTTTAGTACTATTAAAAATACAACATATAATCACAAAGGTATTTCTCCCTCCTCATTTTCTCTAAGCAAAACTATTCTTATACTTGTGCAGGCACCTCAAAGCATTACTCTCTGACATTCCCATCTGATATTACAGTTTATGCAGAGTTCCATACGGTCATATCCCAC
Organism: Camarhynchus parvulus; assembly: GCF_901933205.1. Taxonomy (NCBI): domain Eukaryota; kingdom Metazoa; phylum Chordata; class Aves; order Passeriformes; family Thraupidae; genus Camarhynchus; species Camarhynchus parvulus. Next base: position 2,328,916 of record NC_044601.1, on the reverse strand, counting down.
ATAATCCTACATTCCTCAAAAAAGAAAAAATCTGTATTGCTGTATTTCTGGGTAGTGTGTTCAGTATCTAGAAGAAGTATCTTCTTACAAACATGACAATACTGGACACCTCTGATTAAGTGTTTAGGTATGGTGCACAACAAAAAAGATTTAACAAACTAAATACTAAATCTCATGTTACATTTATCAAATCATAATGATAAATAATCACATTTATTAAAACTACAACCTCCCTAGTATAAAGCCACTTAGCACACAGACCAATGGGTGTTCCAAAACGTACCAGGAACACTTGCACAATCTGGTCAGTTGCCCCATTCGTGTGTAAACTGACAAAGACAGAAATCCAGAGCTGCTGAAACACTTACCATGCCTAACACCTGTCACTGCTATTCCCCAGTCCAGCGAACTTCCCGCCACGCATACAGTCACAGCTCGAGTGGTGTCCCCATTTGCCTGCCTTCCCCCAGTCACCCCAATGCTGGCTGAACTAATTAGCAACTTGTCAGCTTCCTTGTGCATAGCTTAGCATGGAGTCGGGCACAGGGCAACAACAGGAATCCCTCTGGGCCTTGTCACAGCATCATCTCGGCACTGGAGCCTATGATAGCAGAAAATGAAGCTGGTATTTATACACAGCATTAGAAGGGGGCCCTCCCGTATCAGGCTTAAGATGACAAAATGTCAACTTCAATCATCTGACAGGCTTTGGTCTCTCTCTGTAACCTCCTTCTTTTTGGCTGCTCTATTTTATATACACATATGACACTAACAGAAAAATAAATTGAAAAGAGCACTGAGGAAGGGCGTATTTCACGCACTGGTGCTAGTGTTTCATATCTCATGAACCTCAGGAAAACAATTCATTGAACTAATTAGTTTACAGTATTTAAGCAGCTTGTTTCCCATCCTTAATCTTCTTTATGTAATACTGTGAACAAAGCCATATTATCTTCTGATTTTTTTCCTAAATAGTTTAACAAATATGATATTTTTTTTCCCTTGGAGGTTGCATCATTTAGACCCCAAACTACCCTACGCTCCCTTACTTTCTTTTCTTTTTGGACATAACAACATAAACAGCACCTAATGTTTTTCATAAACCTTCAAGATTATGCTCTCTATATGTTTGGGGTTTTCTTAATCTTATCTAGTCTGTTTAATTTCTAATTTTTAGCTATTCCTCAGGAGACAGCTCTGTTTACCTTCCTGTGAAAATCAGACGACTGCTCCTCTCCCTCATGGGTCCCAGTAACCATAGTGTCTATAGTTTACAATCTTTGTACACCTTATTTTTAAAAGTACTAGATAATAACTAGTTAAAAATGAACCAAGCAAACTTTTAAATCTGAAACAGATCCACCTTTTACTTTCATCAACAGTGATTGGTTTGAATCAGAAGAAAAAATACAACTAAATAAATAACCTCTATTTATGAGCCTGGCAGCATGTCTGTGTCATTAAAAGTGTTTCTGCTGATGTCCAGTATTGTGGACATCAGTGTCTGAAGCCAAATTAGAATACAGAAGTGTGGACCTCCAATCTCCCTATTTCCCACTGGGGCCCAAAGTCCTTCAGAAGCAAGTCCTTTGGAATGTCTGACCCAGTAGGAAAACATTATGAAACCTGCTGGAGGACAGGACATCACTGTCCCCAGCTGGTGAATCTTCCTTTTCTTATTATCAGCAAAAACCAGCCAAATGCACACTGAAATGCATCTGAATCAAGCCAGTGACGCTAACTTCAACCAATATTGAAGCTGGGTTAAGTAAATCCATACATAGAGCTTAGATTTTCTTAGACAGCTAGTTATATTTTCATGTATGTATGTATGAGTCAAAGTGTATGCTAAAGTGTGTTAATGGACAACTGGGGACAGCAGCTTTTTAAATTACTTCTACTAGGGACATGGGAGTATTGGCTTTTATGTCCAACATTTACAGACAGGATTGGACTTTCTGCAACAAACAGTCATACCCACTGTCTTTTTAAAATATGAAAAGGGAGGCTGGGTACATGTCTTTTATCCTGTAGTTTAAAGGCATGTTCTACCACTAACATACAAATTACTGGAATAATTTCTTTGGTATTATTTCTTGTTTTATACAAAGGCACCTAAAATGCACAAGCCATTCTGGAAAAAAGAAACCAATACTTCAGCCACAAGGTGAGAGAGAAAATAAATTCTTCTGTACCTTTAAAGCTTTTATCTCTAAGTAATTTGTCAGATACTTTGATGTTTAGCTGGCAAATGCCTAAACCTTTTCTTTGATATTGCTCTTTCACAAGGTGTCATTTGTGAGTGATCAAATCCTCTCCTTGGACATTTATTTCATGCAAATTGCTAAAGTCCACGTGGTCAGCATTGTTTTCCTTTCTGATTTTTACTTGCTTTGGAACTATCTGCTGTCCTCCCATGGTAATCCACAATAAAGTTGATTCATGATATCCTTAGTTGTCAGATTCCTGGCAACTCTTAATTAGAACAGAGAGGTGACATTGGTGCAGCTTCACGAACACATGAACACCATTGAGAACTCTGTTCCACCGAGCTAGAAGAACTACTCCCTCAAGGTCAATGCCTGTGATTCCTCTGGGAGCTGGCAGCTTAACTGAAGATACCCAAAATCTCCCAGCTTATTGGAGATTTAGTAGGGACTGCAGACCTTGCATTATTTTTGAATGCCTGAAATGTTACAAGAGCAAACCTTCTAAATGAATGAAAAGCATGAAAAATATGAATGCTGCATTAACTTCCATTAACCTTCAATTTTGAACCTAAATTACTGAATTAAAAGTTTATGGGTTGAAGTTTCGCTTAAAATTTTTCTGTTTAAGAACATGTGCAATTCCTGAACTGTCTAATGTTAAATTTATGCAGACTCTCCAATCAATACAGACTGTGGTTGGGAGTAATGAAAGATTAAAAACTGCAAAGTTGCATTAAGCACAGAAATCTTTAACCCTTTATTTATAGGAAGATTTTGCTTCTTAATCTCTATCCTCATTTTATGGTCTAGTTTTGTACTAATTTAATGCAGAATGAAAAGGGATGACAGATATCCAATTGATCCCACTTCCTTTACCTCATTTAAAGCAAAAAAGTATCTATTTTTTCAATTTACATCTAATACTTAGCAATATATGAAGCAGATCTGTTGTTATTCATCATGACTCATATTCATATCCATCGTGTATCCCAACATCCTCTAGAAAGTTTTAAGTGTTAGCTCACAAGGACAAAAAAAAACAAAAACAAAACAGTCTTTGTGACTCATGGAAGCTGATGAAACAGGCAAATTTTGATGTTTGCAACACTATGTAAGAGAATTAGCTGCATCAGCTAAGATTGGTAAAAAACAATTTGACAAAAATTTTTTTCTGGTCAGCAGGAAAATACAAACTGTAGCAAAAAGGTCAATAGGATCATCTTCACAGATGAGTCTTTAGATTTTTTTTTTATTTTTCTGCACCTATTATTGAGATTCACAAAAGATTGAGGCATCATATTAAATGTATTCAAGTGGGAAATATTCTTATACAGCATTTCACGTTTAATTTCTCATCTTCATCCCATCACATCGTTGATCAATTAAGAGTAAATAGCTACACGATTTACTTGGCTAGAAAATATCCATGCATAAGTAGAAGAGCTCTTCCCCCTCTTCAGTTCAAGCCTAGAAGAGACTTCTTATTAAATGGCCATGTGACAGAAGTCTATCAAACACTGTTCCTACTAAATGCAACCCCTCAACCTATCTACTTTGTGATCATTCAAAAATACCATTTAATTCACATATGGCTCACTTCATGTTTTTGCGGGGTTTTAGTGGAGTTTTTGTTCAGTTTTTTTAAATCACTATCCAAAATCTGGCTCAATTCTTTGTGTGTGTGATATCCCACTACCTTTCCTTGAAGTTGGAGGGGTTTTAATGCTTTAATTTTTTTTTTTTTCCGTTTGGTTTGGTTCTTTTGTTCTTTTGTTTGTCTGGTTTTTTGGGTTTTGGGTTTTTTTATAGTTTTTATCAGATGACATCTTGCTCTGACTGCACCTGCCTGCTCTCCTAGTTTAAATCATAGTGAATGCACTGCACCTGGAACTCTCCCACGATAACAACAGCCACTGTTAACACTCCCTCACTTGACTGATAGTGGTCTGCTTCAAGACTTATTCCAGTAAAACTGTAATTACTAAAAGACCTACAAATACAGATTAAGACAAATACAGATTAAGCAGAGAAATTGTATTCCAGAGTTGTTAGTATAAGAGATGTATCCACGCACAGCTATTGTATCTACTCTGATCCAACAGCGAGTTAGAAAATACAAGATAAATTCAATGATGTAGAGCACAATTTACCGACAGGAAGGATTTCAGCCTGGATTACACTTGGAAAAAAAGCACAAGTTTTTCCCCTAAGAAATCCTTTACACAGCTCTGCATTACAGATTATGTGTTATAGCTTCCTTCCCAAAGGAATTCTCACTTTCTTTTCACACTCATACACATACACACCTCTCCCTGAAAGGGCAAATACTACAAGTTCTGCCTGCCCTTCAGTGGAGGAGATCTTCACCCCGGCACTGCAGGACTCTTGCACTCTGCACATCGTCAGCAGGTGAGGCTGCTGCTGCCAATTTCAGCTCTGAATGGTTTCCTACACAACTCAAGTTCTATCCACACATCAGTAAATCCCTGGTCACTAGTGGCACAAACAAGTAAATGGAGCTCTTCAGGTGCATGATAAAAAAAAAAAAACCAAAAAAACCCAGAGATATAAAAAACATAATTGAGAAAGACTGCAAGGAATTGTTACTTGTCCTCTCCTGATGCAGCTTTATCACAAAGCTACACCACTGGGGTTTGCACTCTGTGTTTGTGGGGATCAGATTGTTAATTACTAATCAGGCTGGTTCACAACTATTAGTCAAAGGTGCTTGTTGAACACCAGCAAAAATCTCACACTCATAATTATCTTTAGCTTGTTATAGTTTTACCTGCAAGAAAAAATAGATGCTATGTACCTTCCCCAAAGGATTATGGAAGCAAAAAGTGTTGCAAGATGCATTTAAAAAACTTACGTAATTTGAACACAAAAAATTCCCATCTCCTGCTGTTCATTACCTATCTGTACGGCTTCATTTCAGCTTTGCACTTTGTATCAAAAAAAATTTGGTTTTTTACAGCAATCATACAGTAAGTTTTGCTTGTCAAAGCTGCATTTTGATCTTTAGAAACATTATGAAATCCACCAGCAACATATAATCTTCACTTTTCCATAAAGTCCTTCTTTTGAAAACCATTACCAGAGAGGAAAGACCAGGACTTATTCAGACATGAACAATTCCTCTTCAAAACTGAGAGCCCAAAAGATAACAAATTAAATCGAAGTTGCTGCTGTGAATTGCGTTTCTGGTTGAGCTGATGATCTGAATTTTTCAAACTATTCCAAAAAAGTGACAGCTGGTATTTTTCCCACCTTGGTGAAAACTGTTAGGTCATAGTATCAGTGGTGGCTAGTGTAGGACTTACTGCAAGAACCTGACTACTTTTACCAGCTTATGTAGTAATTGCTGTAGCTAAAAAGAGATTTCAGGTCTCAGGCATAAAGGACCATCATCTAAAACTATTGAGACAAAAAGAAAGTTTATCTAAAACAAACCCACTAAGCATTTATGAGTCAAACACCTTAAGTTTCTTTGTATGATTATGAATAAGAGTGTGTTTAAAAAATATTTTAAACCTGGAAGAATGGAAACAGACAATAAATAGGCATTTTCTTTACCTGAAATGCTTGACAGCATGACTTTAATGAATGACTTTAAATAGTGCAGTAAAAATATGCCATAATTCCTTATTGTGGCAGTGAGCAAGCCACAAGAATAGCTGTATTTCTACTAGCCTTTACCCATGGCTTCAGTCAATGACAGCAATGTTCAAAAATAGTATTTCTACCTGAATAACCAATGAAATATAATAACCCAATATATATTTAGATATGTATCCACTTTTAGTGTTTGATTGTAATAAACTATCTCATTTTATTGTTTTAAAAAAAGTAAAACATATTTTGTAACCCAAATCAGATTATTGTGACCTGTTTTATGATTGCAGGCACCCTGGGAGTTGCTACTTCAGTGTATAAATATTTGATCAGAAAAATTCTGGAGTAGTAATTCTGCATATTTATTTTGTATCATATTGACTCTATCAACTACAGACTTTGCTCTCATATTTTCCCCTTCTTGAGAATATTTTAAAAAAAAAAAAAAAGTATCAGTATATGAACATGGTTTCCCAGTTACTGTAGATCCTTTTGATTTAATGAAATATTCTAATCTTTCACCTTCTTTATATCACAACATGAATTGGAAGGATTCAGTTTGACTCCAATATTCCGTCTCGTGGTATTTCATATGATTGAATCTGAACCGTATCTCCTGCACATGACAGACAGCTGAAAAAGAATTTCATCTTTTCAAAATACCAAATGAGCATGTTAGAATAAGTTAGAACATTTACAAGGCAATTTAATTTTCAAGTCCCTTCTTTAATTATCTGGACCATCTCACTCCAAAGACAGTCTAATGATATAGAAAAATCTTTTGCCTGGTCCGTCAGTCAGCTCTAAGATAAGTATAAAAAAAATACTATTTTGTCTTTTTGTATGTGTTTCAAAGTCTTTCAGAGAAAGCCTGAGCAGCACACATGCTAAGCAGGTATTTCTTCCACAAGCCAGCCCTGTATTTAGAAAGGGAGAGTTGATCTTTATACCACAGCCATCACCAGTAGTAAGAAACGATAGGGTAGATGGAAATTTAGCCATAGAAGCACTTATGTGTTTTTACTGTCAATGCATAGGTGCTTGTGACAGCAGAAAAACAGCTGTGAAATAAATTTTGAAACCTTATTACCTTTGATCAATGACAGAAAATTATTCAGCTCTTCTGTGGTCCTGCCTGTGCTTGCAAAAGAAAGGTTGGGAGAGCAGATGCACTTATGTGGAATGCAATACCAAAGATGTGCTTTTCTTTCTAACTGCATCCGCAAAACTTCTAAAACTTCAGAAGGGGGCAATAAGAAAGACAAAAAAATGGAAAAGAAGCAGCCATCACATCATATCCAAAACAGTAGGTGAAAAGAGCCAGCTGGCTGGCTTACACTTATGAATCTGTACACTTTCTAGAATCTAACTATTCCAACAGCTCTGGAAAAGAAAAAATATCTCAACACTTCATTGAGAGGTACAGTGTTCTCCATGTGGTAAATTAATAAATTACCTAACTGCTAGTTAATTACATCCTTCCCCACTCATCAACGCAAGTATCCCTGCACTATCACAAGCATCATCTTATCATGTGAAAAAGGAAGATTACATGATCACTATAATCATTATTTTCCAACAACAGTGACAAAAAAAGCCAGGTAAGTACTCTTATTTGAAGCCATCAATGTGCAGAGAATCATAATTAATCTTTATGTAGCATTGCAATTTCTCCTCAACTACTTAAGTGTTGTTATAATTGCAGGTCCAAAACAGGAACCTCTTGGCTTTGCTTAATGATGCTCTCCTGTGCTGTTCTCCCAGGACAAAGCACTGATCTGAGAGCAGAGTTGGGAACAAAATTAAGCTAATAAAAATGAGAGCAAGACCAAGGTGGGTACTAAGGCCTCACCCTGAAATGGGAAAAACCAGTCAACCTTAAGTAACTCTTTATTGGGCTCCCAGAAATTAAGACAAGCCCAGTGACAGGAACAAACCATGGGCAGAACCAGAGACCAAGGAACAGACATTTTCATCTGTATTTGCTCTCACTTGTGGCTTTTGTTTATTTAGTACAAACAGAATACTCCTGGGTTTTTAAAAACATTGTTTACAGTAAAGCACTCTTTAGAGTAAGGTACCAAAGGCCAATTAAACCTCTCTTTCTCTTCCATTCCTCTCCTTGAAGATCAACTTTATCTACAGAATTCTTATCTTAAGTGAATAACTGATAACAAAAATTAAAGGGCTCAGCAGCACCATGTGTTAAGTAATTGGACCCCAGCTCCCACACCTCTTTGTCTCTTCACTAAATCTCCTCTGCCTCTCAGCTAAATCAACCCACTCACAATATCAATCACAGCTGAGGCTGGAAATCACTGTTGGACAAAAGAAGTAATTGTAATAAAATTTTAAAAACCCATATGAAAAAACAACAACAAAAAACCCAAATGAAACAAAAAACCCTCAGCCACCTGCTACAAAACCCACACTGTATATGCAAGGGCATAATTTTCTCTTATTTCACTTTTTCCTTTCTCCATAGGTTTATCAGAATCTTCTGATACACAGTAGTTTCCCCAAAAAGCCCAAACTTTGTGCCAACTCAGAGGTAAGTAAATAAAGGCAACTTCTTAAAAAAGCATCTCTCTGCCAAGATAGCCACTGTTATAAAAGGAGTTATTTATCCAGAAAGAACATTACACTCATATTTATCTATATGAGGATATCAAATCATGTCACTGCAACAGAATAACCAAAGAACTATACTTATATAATGAGAAATTACTGTACAAAGAGTTTCACAACAGCATTAATATTTTGGGATTTGTTTTTTTGGTGTTTCTTATACTCCTTCCAGGACAACATGAACAGGGAAATTAATCTGTTTTATTCTATTATTTTTAATCTGCAGCAAGAATGTTTATCAGTGAACCAAAACCCTGTAGACATTCTCACAGCTGAGTTAACAGAATGGAAAGTGTGATTTCTCCTGCAAAGTCAGCTAAGTTTTCTTGAATGGCCTAAATTTGGTGCATTTTATACTATATTTTATATAGTAAAATTCCTTGCAAACAAAATACCTTTGCAAACAAAATCTAGCAATGTCAATTGATCTTTCTCTATATATGTAACATTGATATGCATTCTGAATAAGAGGGGCCTATCTCATTACTTATCTCATGATTATTCAGGAATCCTCCACAACACTTCTTTTGTTAAAACTTTGTATCAGTTTTTTAAGTGACTACAAAAAATGTAAAGAGGACCAACTGTAAAATAGTTAATATTTAGCAGGCTGTAATATTGTGATGTGATACATATTTATTTTTACAACAACCCCAATCAAGTTCCTACATTTTCACATGTAGAAACCAGACCTGAAAGCTACTCCATAACCTTCAGTTAAAATTCTCACTGAATTTTTCAGTTCAAGAACTGTGTACATCTCACCCTTCCCAGTTTTTTAAAAGAGGAAGATATCGGTGGGGAGAGAAGAACACTCTGGTTCATAAAAAGCTTTGATTCAGATGATTACATTTTGAGCTTATGAGGAGTTCTCTAGTCTGCACCCGGATCAATTCTTGTAAAGTGTCTGTCCTGCATGAAGAATTCTGAAATCAAAGAAATATCTTCCTGATCGCATGGGTAAACTGAGCAGCTGCTTCTATCCTCCCTGAGTCCTCTCTACATGGAAAAAATGATTCCCAAATATGACAGGCTATGAATTTGAAGGGCAATAGCTGTTCCAAAACAGCTACTCACTGACACAGTTACTGAAGCATTCCACATTCAAAAAGGCTTTAAACTGCAAGATTATTCATGTCCTCCTCTGAGTGCCTGCAGCCAGAAGCCTCAAGTGGTGTTAGACTGGGTCTTTTCTGAAGTCCAGGACTACTCATATAGACCACTATAATCAATCCAAGGTAAAGCGGCCGCTCCCAGATATATCCCAAAACGACAGCATGCGGACTAAAATATAATTTCTAGTTTCAGTGTCACAGAACAGATCTAGAAACAGTGACAATTACAATAGAACTAAGGCACTTTTCTAATGGCATATTCTTTCTCCCTCTATTCCTCAGGGTGCTCTGCCTGGAGGAGAAAAAAACTTTCCTTTTTTTCTGCTGGCACATATGAACTATGTTACCACTGTAAAAGTGATACATAACAGACCTAAACAGCTCAGGCTTTCAAGTTGCTCTACAAAACAAACATAACAGCCATTCTAGCTTTGTAACAATTTCTCCAGGTTACAACTTCAGCCTGCAGGCTCTTTAGTAACAATCTAATGCCTAGATCTATTTTAAATAAGTAACTGTACAGCTTATAATTCAGGGTATCTACTGACCCGACATGGTATACAGTACTTCTCTAAATCTCATGACAAAAATCACATGCTGCTAGTGCTGAAGAATTCTGTTTCTCACTCATCATCAACTATTCACTTATAGGGTCAAGCATGATGTTACTAGGAAGCACTCATCAGTATCCAAGGTAATTCATATTTAAAACATTGTGGTATATGTGAAACCAGAAGTTTATATATAGCAAGAAAACATAATCCTCTTTGCTTATTTTTTATCAGCACTAGTTTGTACTTTTTTTCTGAGGCATTCTCTTCACATGTTCATATCACCTATACTTTACGTCTTTTGTGGGATAAAATTCCTGACATATTTTCACCCTGAAGCTGTGATCATCATCATCTTTTGAAACAGGCATGGGCAATGACAAAAAAGCCCATAAATCCTTACACTTAAAGTAAACACCTAGTAAAAGCTTTAGCTCAGATGTATGGTAAATATAGAGGTATCAGCTAATGATGACACCAGAAAAAATATGGGGTTTTCTGCTTTTAATTAAAAGTTCCATGAAGGGGAGTTTATTTCTTACACAGACATACTCTTTCCCTGTCAGTGTAAGTCATTTTTTATAATGCTTTTTTTCGACATAGGAGAAAAGATATGAATGCCCTAAGGTGCAAGTATTACCAACACAGATGGATCAATCTTCAAGCACAGAATGACACACAGAACACAGAAGAGGTAAACCACAAAAAATACCTGGAGAAAGCTAAATAAACAAAACCAGGCCAGTGACTCAGTTCTGTGGTGCTCCACAGCCATTCTGGTAGAGATAATTTGCCTGGTGAAATCATCCTGATCAATAGCTCCAAGGCAGCTGTGAGTCGGCTCTGTGACAGTCTATTGACTAGAGCTTTTCTCCTTTCCTAATTCAAATAGCATAATTCTGCAACCTGACCCAGGCTACAGGGTCCCATCAGCAGATGTTGACATTATCTCCTCCTGATTGTAACAGCTTACCATAAACAAGTAGTCTGCTTTTTGAGCTTTTTTTGTTCGGGTTCTTTGAAAAATGGCTACATAGGGGAATAGTGGGAAGAAAGGAAGATTATGATTTATAACTTGGTACAGAATGTTAACATTTCTTTCATGTGTTTCCATTATGGTGAAGAAATCAGGATGCCATTAACCTGTATTTTCTAATCTGACCAAATGCCCTAATCTTTTATTGTATGTTACCATTTCATTCAACAGACCATCTTTAAAAATGTACAAAAATGGGTTTGTGCTGCTGTTGTCTCCAAACATTGCTAAAGTATCTTTCTTTTCTCTTCCATATCATACTGCCAGGCATAAGCAATCAATCCAGTTTATGATAGCAAAGGATACTGTTAAACAAATAATTCCTAAAATTTGTGAGGATAAGTTGTTGATTGGTTTTGTTTTTTTTTAATTACTGGCTGTCATAACGATATGTAAGATTTTATTTCATTTTAAAAAAATGAAAAGGATATCAAGAAACCCCCCAGCTCCAACCAACACTTTTAATTTTTAAGTCACTTCTTCTGTGGACACTATACACCTAAGGAGTTTCTGCATGGAATTACACCTTGCATAGTGCTGTTGTGTTAGTAGCTTACTGGACTAGGCCAATCATCACTGAAGATTAAATCTTGCATTTTTTAAATTCCAGCATTAGAAAAAGAACTGTCTTCACCTAATCAGAAAGACCAAGTACTTTCACTTCTTATTACTTTCAAGAAGGGAAAATACTCAATACTGACAGGTGATACTCAATACAGATCAGCAAAATTTACTCTGTAGTCACCCATTTTATATTAAATATGCAGTATAAAACTTTTGTCATAAATGTAAACTGAACACACATTCATTAATTTTATCATATCAGGAACTTCTGGTAGTAGCATAAGAATTAGTGACTCTCATCACTTATATTTTCCTAAAATAAGGATACCTGATTCTTAAATGTATATAGTGGGCATGATACAGAAGGGTTTTGATGGATATGCAATTCCTTCATTGCCTCTTTCTCCTGCCTTTCCTGGTTCACAAAAGCTGAGAGCTAATGGAAGTGACCAGACTACATGGTTCATCTATGGAAACTGTGGATCAAGTGGAGCTGCCACAGCACACACTGTTATCTGTGCAGGTCTGGTAAATTCTCCTTCCACCCCTGCTGACTCAGAAAGCGATTTAAATGAAGCTGCTAACTCTAATGAGCAGCACACTGCTGGTTGTCTGAAGTGAGCTGTACACCACTTACAATCAAACTGTAAACCAGTCATTTCACTTCACTGATCTTGTTCAGGCTTCCTAGTGTTTAACAGACAACCCATTATCTAGTCCATCACACTGCCTGTCCACCTCTCTCTTCCAATTGTTTTAAGACAAGGATGAAGCAAGTCATGCTATCTTACACAACCTGTTTTCCAAACCTCACTGCTCGCAGAGGGCTACTGTTCACAGTAGTCTGAAGAAACCTCTAAATCAAAACAAAAAAACCCCAACACAACAGTAAACTTGGAGCATCTTTAGCAGTATTATCAAAAACAAATAGTTACAAATTCTCCAGCATGTCAAGGACAGATTTCCTAAACATTATTTCCTAAAATGGTGTATTTCTTCCAGTACCTTAAATTAACCAACAGGAACCTCAGTATTAGAAATGGACTTAAAATAACCTTGACACTTTGGGGTTTATTTATTTTGTTATGAATAGCAGCTGTGTCCTCTTATTTGTGATGGGAGTCTTTTGACAGTCTCCTGCTGCAAAGCACACACATGGTCTTGTGCAATTTGGGTAACAGCGCAGAAGGATCAGGCCTTCTATTCTGTTCATATATAAAACTGTGCCTTCAGAACTCTGTCTCTATCAGACCCCAGCAGAAAGACTTGATGAATGGGCCCCAAGAGAGCACTTCTCCTTGCCGTCGGCTCCAATGGCTTGCAGGCATATGACACTCCATCAATACCGAGAGCTGGCAGCTTGAAAGGCGGGAAGGACGTTCACTGATAGCATGCATCTGCTTAGTAACAGCACTGGTGCTCCACTGCTTTTCCCATTCATTGCCTGCAGGAACGACTCCATTGAGAAGCTCACCATCAACAGATGGTCCCGGGCTAAGGTGTAATCAGGAGCAGCTTGCTAAATTTACCCCAAACAAATAAAATTACAGGCTTTTGTGGAATCTGAAATTGTTTGGGAACTTGGGTGGTACAAAGAGTGTTAATGCGAGTACATCCTAAAATGATGATCTAAAGTTGTGAGTCAAAATCAGCTCTGCCCTGAAGTTGCATATTTATACTCATGCTGCTTAGTGGCCTTAGCTTATACAATAGATGCTTATTTTGAGAGAATTTTTAGCTGCATCCTAATTAAGTCATTTACCTCCTACAGTCTTCTTTTTCCCTTAGGACATATTCTGCTGAAAATGTTTTAATGCAAAACCTACACTTTCATCACCTTCACCTCCTGAGTATTTCATATGTCGACTTTTTACTCCATTAAGAAAATAAAAACTACTATTATAATTGAACAAGTCTTTACCAAGGCAGAAAACAATGTTATAACATGGAATTGGATGAGTATATGCCTTGAAAACACTTTTACCTCTAAGTTATTTGTTGTTTGGTTGAATGCAACATTCAAGTCTGGAATCATGCCCTCTTAGAATCTACTAATAGTAATCCAAGCAGAAGCAAAGGAAAAAAAAAAGATTAATTTAAAAATGCAAGTTCTGTATCAAGATTTAGTATTTTAATTTATGGCTACTGTGTAGAAAACAAGTAATGTATTTTTAAACAAAAATTTATACAATTGTACCAGAAAAAAATCAAATATATTCCTCAGACTGGCACACATACATAAAATAACACATAGCATGCTAGCAGGCTGCTCTAGTATAACTGTGGATCTAGCCCCAATGAAAGATTTCATACAGTGACTGCATGCAAACTAATGTAAGTTGCTTGTCAGATTCATACTTAGTAAAACTGACTACAATCTTAGGTATCAATTTGATCACTTTCTTGTCTAGGTGACAAAAAAACTCAGCATATGAAAGTTAGGAGTGCCATTGCTGAAGATGACATACCAGTACTGCTCCAAGGTTAAAAACTACACATATGAAACGAAGCATTGCTTCATTTTATGTTTTCCCACCACCTTCAAGTGGCAAAATACAACTGAGCAGAGAAAGCATAATAAAAGCTTACTTCTTCAAACTATCTTTGAAAAAATTAGGTATTTTTTTTACCATGTAAAATATAGGCCATTTATAAAATTAATGAAAACAACCTCTTGAGGCTGTAGTTCTTCAGCAACACAAGACTTTCAGCACTTGTTTAACTAAAGGGGTCCCTGTACTTCTGAGTCATGGCAGTGTATGGCCTCTAATTGTACCAAAATAACTGCTTTTGGGGCTGTGAGATGGATCCTGACGCATGTAGTGATTTGGTTAGACAAACACCAGGTGGCCCACAGCAAAGTTGGTTTTGACCTTGATCAAACCCTCGATCCATTTCATGGTATCCAACCTGTCATCACAACAGAGAATGACAAATGCCTAACTACAGGGAGATCTCAGCAGTCAGCCAAGAAGGAAGAAACTAGGACTAAAACCAGAAGATCTGCCAAAACTCTTCACACCATGGAGCTGTGGTTTAAGGAAGAACTAGGCTGGGTCATACATCACATCCTTGAAGTTCACAACACCATTTGTGCACCCACCGGCTTGATCCCTTTTTTAGCACTGAGTGATCACCATGAAAAGCTTCTTCTCAGTTACCATTTCTGCACGTAAAGCCATAGGTCAGAACCTTCTGTCTTTATGGACCAGAAACTCCTGCATATTACAGTCTACTACAGGTAGTAGCTATACATACCTGCACTGCAAATCACTACAACTATGGATTATTTTTTTAAAGCAACCGAGTGGCTTTTCTTAATCTTGGCCAAGATCACAGCTACAATCTTCTTGAGTTTAGTTATATAATAAATATTGTCTTTGACCTAAGTATTTCCCAGTGTCAGAAATATTCTTAAAACCAAATATAAAAATGTACCGAAAATGTACCGAAAATGTATGACTAGTAAGTTTTTCTAGTAAGTTATTCAAAAAAAGGTAGCTGCAGATATGTAAAAGCCGTTGAGATGTAAGTGCTATGATTTCACTTATAATAAAAATGTATCAGTTTAAAGTCTGAAAAAATCTTAAGTATTGTGAGAGAAAAGGTGAGTTGCAAGTCAAATCCATCACAGAGCCTCTGGTCCTTCATGAATACCAGATGCACACCTGATACCTCCTAGTGAGCTGCTGAAAAAGAGATGCTGCCAGAAGTTCCCCAATGGGCAACAACTAATACAATCCCTAACCCCAGAGCCTCACTGGTGGCCAAGATAGGCTACCATGCAGGTCCATTACAAAAAACACATAGTTATATACAGTTGCAGCTTCAGGTAACACACCCCTCTGTGCAAAAAGTTTTCTATGCATTTCCAAAAATTCATTGAGTTACCACGATGTTAACAGCCAGTGACAAAGACTGCCCAAGTGAATGAAAAGGAACCAGTAAATAGACACAGCAGGAATGCTATGGTAATGTTTTTCAAAATAGTACCAATATATTCTAGAATAATAGAAAATAAAGCTGAGAAGAACAGCTTGGTTTTTTTCCTGAAAGATACACATTTCAGATTTGGAACTATATTCATTACTGTATAAGATTTTATATATCTATCATAGGTATTTTTTTAATTAGCATTAATGTTCAGGTTTCAGAGCAAATATGGACAAAATTGGTGAATACCTACTTTTTGAGAAGACTCTGCAAGCTGATACCTCTCTGCACCACCAGCACTATCATATAAATCTAACGGAGCAAAGTAAAAAGACCAAGCTCTAAGTCTTACCACTTATTTGAAAAAAAAAAGTAATAAAATAATAACCTCAAGATTGCACAGACAAGCCTGAGATGTACTGTGTGTAAATTGCAGATCATGTACTAAATCCATCTAGGGAAAGTGTAATTTGTAAATGCAAAACCTAACATCCATCCTCCCGATTACAAAATCTAGATGATAAAGCTATTTCATAAGTGACTCTTAGAAGGATTTTTCCATAACTTGTGTCATTTTTTTGTTCCCAAGTCAAAGAGGAAATTAAAGTGTGCTTTGTGGTATTTACTAAATTTGGTGTAGAATAATTTTCCCTCTTTCAACTTCGTAAATCTGTAAGGGTTAGCAATTCTATGTAGCCATTAAAAATAGTCTTTACTCTTTGACTAAAGCATGCACCAATATACAGAAGCCAGAAAAATTGTGCAAGGTGACTTATTGAAAAGCCTTCTATTTGAGAAAGTAATTAAACAAACTGGCTTTTTCTCTGGGAAGTATGGCTTGGATTCATAGCCTTGGATAAGGAGATGCTTAACCGGAGGTGCTACACCGCGCAGCTGATAATAGAAAATCTTCCAATCTGAAGTAAAACAATTATCACCAGCCTTGTATTAGGTTCCTGGTAGCTGGGTCTGCCACCAACACACTGCAGCCTCTGGCAAGTTCAAAAGGCCATTCCCGTGCTAAGGGTGCAGAGGTTCCCCTTTGTCCGTTCTTAAGCCGTTAAATCCCTGAGATAGCTGGCGTTTAGGAAGATAAGGAATTGCCTAACGAGACACCAGTCTTCTTTTGTTTCCTTAGTTGTGGGAAGCATTTATTAACAATGTCAATCTCTCCCAATTTGCATCCCCTGAGGTCTCACAGGTGACAGGACCCAAAATGGCCGCAGCAGAGCAGAGGTCCTTCTACTCCTTCTCCCGCCCTGCTTCCGTCCCCACGGCTGGCCCCCGTTCCTTTGCGTGGCACAAACCCAGGCTGCCCCGCATCAAAGTGCAGCGTGCGAAGCGTCTCTGCGGGCTCTGGAGGACACCTCTGTCCCTGTGTGGGGCAGACGGCCCCGCTGCCGAGCGAGCTGTGTCCCCCGGGGCCGCCCCGCTCCCGCAGAGGCTCTGCAGGCCCTGGCACACCGACGGCTCCGCGCTGCAAGCAGCAAGCACGGGCTTTACTTCGTGATCTTTATTATCCTGACGTCAATGTAAAATAAAGGTAATTTAGGCCCTGGTTATAAGCAATATAAAAACAGAGGAGGAAGCTGGCAGCAGCCGCCTGACTTCAGAAAGCCTGTGAGAGCCTGCCAAAACACAATCTTAGCTGAAGGCATTAGCATATCTGAGATACCCCCCGATGCCTAAAACCAAAAACTTAGCACAACCAAAAATGCTCTCTGGCAAAGCCACCGTCTCCATCTCCTGGTGGGGTGTGTGGGGAGGAAGCAGAGCTTTGGCTGAAAATGTGGGAGAAGAACAGTAACTACCGCCCCAGATGAAACTAAGTGTGACAAGTTCAGCTTGCTGCAAGTCTGTGCACTCAACTTATAAATCCCTCAAATAGGGTCTCATAATGAAAATGTGAACACTGTCTTAATAGATGGGTACCTTGACCTGACAGAAGTTTGGCCTCCGTTCCCGAGCCCAGCCAGCCTTGAGACAGAGAGACGAGCTGTCCCTCCCGCTCCCAGGACGGCTGGGGAGGCAGGAGGGGGCTGATGGATGGTTTTGTGGACAAAGGAGAGAGGGGATGAAGAATAAACCGCAAATTGATCTGTGCAGCAGAATAAAAGCAGGATGTGGCAAGGTACACCTAGGTCAGTGTCACACAGGTGCAGGCTTTGGAATTAGTTTCCTGAACATCTGCAGTGAACATAAAAAACAACTGCCAGTACCAAGGAGGGAGGAAAGAAAATAACACATCTCACGTTGCATGGATCAAACCAATCAACAAAGCAAGAAAAAAATTTAAAAAAAAAAAGAAAAAGCTTTTTTTTTTCTGTCAGTGGATGCTCTGCTCCTTATTTCCTAGTTTAAGCTGTATGTTTTGCCGCATCATTAAAGAAAATAATAATCCTTCTGATTTCCCTGAAACTGTTTGAAAACATTCCCCTGTTGAGACCTCAGCAGTCAGTATTCCAGACCTAAACAAAGGAAGACCATTGCACGAGGCTTCTGGCATGCCCTTCCCCAGCCCCCCGCCGCCGAGTGCTTTAGACTAAATACAAATTGGAGTCCCCTCCTAGGAATCCACAAAGATCCATCTTAACAAAATGTCCATGTACGTGATAGGCAAGGAGTAATTTGTGTGGAGTTTTTTTGCCTATGAGAACGTCTGGAAGAAGAAGAAAAGGTTACTGTTTTGCCCATAGTTATTTCTCCTCCCTCTTTTATCCTTGCTATTTCCAGGGTAAGCAGAGGGAAGCGCATACCAGCACTGCAAACTGAATTAATTTACAAAGCTTTAATTTTTCACTTAACTTTGTACAAAGCAAAAGTACTGACGAATGACCATTCACATGTGAAGAACTAAATTAATTTGCCCAAGAACATGACTGCCTTCAGCACTTAGAGAAATAACACAAATGATTCTCTTACCTTGACAGGAAAACAAACTCCTTGCTCTAAGAAATGAAATAAAAAGTTACATATCCTAAAAATTCTTCAAACCTGTTTACTGAACACAATGTATCCCAAGTGACTGACTGCCTTTTAATGCTGAGAACGTTTTTTTAAGTACACTGGCTTAAAATTTTTACTTTTTGTTACTCTCATATGGCTGCTACTGCGTTTTTTAACTATGCATTTTAAATGAAAAAAATTACCTCAGTTAAGAAAATCACAAAATTCACAAATAAGTATTAAAATTATGTATTTTTTTTAAAGCCATAAAAAGACTGTTCTGAAAAAATGAAAGGAATCCCACAAAAGAGTGTTTTAAAATCACAAGTCTGGCTTAGCTGTCCAACAGAAGCTGGTAGAAAAATTTGTACATTACTTACTATTAAACAAAACAAACCAAAAACAATTGAAGGAAGTACTAGGGATAAAATAACTGTGTTTTGAGCAGAGACTGAAAGCAAGAGTTATTCAAATTACCTAGTGGTTTGGGGAGCTGGTATAATTTTCTCCCACGAGATAAAATCCTGTGCACTAAACAACTTGGAATAGCTCACAGCTGCTCTGAACATGAGTCTTTTTATGGAAAATGTCAGGGAAAGAGCATAAAAAATTAACAAATCCTGCTGCATATATGTCTCGATTGATAAACTCAAAGAAGCAGCAAGGGCTACTGTTATCCTACAGGCATATCTCCTCCACAAAAAACAGCACGCTTTGAAGAGTCCATCTCCCCAGCTCGGTGCAAGTCTCCTCCCCAGTGTTAGCCTGACCACAACTTGTAACTACAGCACCCTCAAAGCACATAGCAGGATTTTCAAACACCTCCCCTCTTCTTATGGCAGCTGTAGTCTTGCACACACATGCAAAAATATGTCTGGTGGCCACACACTAGCTAATTTGATATTTGCCCAGTTTTGACCAGAGAGCACATTTTCACTCTCCCTTCCCCTTCCTTCTGCACCTCAACTAAAGAGAAAACAAGGCAGCACAGATTTCCTCATGCTGTAAGAAATCCAGCGCCAATAATATACTGCAGTGACAACACGGTGCTACTACCACTGGTGGCAAAGCGTCACCCAGAGAAACCTGCACTTGCTCAAACTGCAGTATGTCTGAGCAGACCAACCCAGGGGGACAAGGATCTCTCCTTTTCTGCAGCCAGAGCAGGCTCAAACGTCTTACTGTATCCCAGAGAGCAACCAAAGAGGAAAAAGAGGAAAGTCGCTTTGGGAACAGGCAACATTTCTTCACACAAGCCTTGCCCTGTTGTGCCTCCCACTTCCCTTACAACATCCTGTCTTGAATAAAAGACATTTATTTAATAGCAGAAACAGAGCTGTGGGAAAAGGCTTTTTAAGTTCAAGAGTGGAGTAAGGGTTGAAGGAAGACTGGAGATGGTGGGGGACTTCAGTGTCATACATCTTAGTAAATTAAGCCAGGGTACATTTCGTGCTGAATTTAAGCCTGGGAAAGACTCATCTACTTTGAGATTGTCTTAAAGGCTTTTTTGTGGGTGGTTTTTGTTTGGGGTTTTTTGGGAGAAAGGGTCTAGATGGGTGGTTTTATATAATAAAAAAATGTAACAAACCAGAATGCAAGAAAAGTATACAATCTGGATAAAGGAATTTTTAATGAGGGCACTGCAAATGACATTTTCCCTCTACTTCAGAATGTTGCAAATAGCAAATTAGCATATCTCAGAGTGGAATTTCTGCTACGGGAGAGATGAAAGGTTAACTGTCTAAAGAGTAAAGAATATGTTTGACATCTATTTAGAAAAGCAAGACTCTTCTAATAAAAGTAGAGGCCCCACTTGATGCTCCTAATTCTCCTTCAGTGTTTGCATACACTTTCAAATAATTAGAGAAACTCACTCCAGAAAGCCTAACCGAAAAATAAGTTAAAAAAAAAAAAAAACCCAAAAAAAACCCCAAGCACAAAAACCAGTGCAGACCTCAATGCCTTGTTTGCTGGGCTTGTTAGAGGGCTGTAGAGGTCACAGTGATTGACAAGCCTTTGGTGCCTGTAGGAGAGCTGCTAATGCATACACATCAGTGGAGAGGCAAGCTCTGAGTACTGACCATGCCTAATAAGAGACGGGCAGCCAGTAGGCTGAACAATGTAACAAGCAAACCCTCATGAACTTGGGGTGGCTGAAAGACTGCAAACTACATTCTCCATCAATTAGCACCAATTAGAAAGCAGGACGGTAAGACATATCATGCAAATGAAGATCTCCCCCCACTTCCAAGGCCCTTTCACAAAGCCACCTTTGTTGCCAGTTCTTAGCACGCATCTTACTGCTGCACATACATGCCTGGGCTTCCACGTGGAAATTTGTTGTACGTGTTACCAGAGCAATAAAGTGGTTGAGAAAAGCAAATTGGGCAAGGGTACACAGGCTTGAGTTTCTAAATCCTTCCATAACCTTAGTGCTAAAATTGGGGTTTCATAAAGTGTGACACAGACAGGAAACCATAGTCTAAAGCTAGACAAGGCTCCTTCCAAGCAGATCCCACCCTGTGTGCTCACTGCAGCCTCACACAAGCAGAGCCCAGTGCATCACTGGAACACCAGCAGGTTTCAATGGCTCCCCATTCGGTCCCTAGTCACACTGGGCAGTGGGAAGGAGGAGAAACACAACTGGGAAAGCAGATGATTCTCCTTTTTTCTAGCTCTTTCTAAACCATGTCATGAGGAGTCAGTGGGTTGATTCTATGTAGGGTTAAAG
Organism: Camarhynchus parvulus; assembly: GCF_901933205.1. NCBI lineage: Eukaryota > Metazoa > Chordata > Aves > Passeriformes > Thraupidae > Camarhynchus > Camarhynchus parvulus. The sequence continues at coordinate 2,307,587 of NC_044601.1, read as the reverse complement.
ACAGCAAATTGCTTCCACAGGCATGCTTATAACAATGTGATTCCATGGATTTGACCTCCGGTGTATGTGCCTGTCTACTTCTGCAGCTGTTTCAACTTCTCCTTGCAGTGTTGAAGGCATGGTGTAACTCATTACATTACACCTCAAGTTGCATCTAAATTCAGCCAGTATTTTAAAGACAGCTGTGTCTGTTTAGCAAAGGAAAAACAGCCCTATTCAGTGTTCAAATGTATACCTTCAACAAACAGAACTATTGACAAATAATATTGACTACACATTTCAAGCCTTACTGAATCTGTACACAGGCTACAGCAATAATAATATAAATGTGATTAAAGTTCCAACAATGGTAGGTTGCAAGGAAAAAAATCAGTAATTCTATTTTACAGAAGTCACCTTAGGCACTAGACTTGTAATAAAAATAATATTTTGATCTTAACACTTTCACTAATACAACTCTAGAGTATTTTACAAGGGAAGTGGCAGCACCATTTATGTAAAGGGGACCATTACTGCACAAAGAGCTCCTGTTTATTTCTTTTTTTTCATGCAAGTTTCAAGTGAGAAATTGAGGAAAAAACCAAACTACTAAAATCACAGTCTTGGCACATTTATCTTCCAAAGAACTACTTCGTCTTTTTCCCATTCACCAACAGGTGGCCTTTTCAGTCCAGAAAGGATCTGGGCCTTTATTCAGTACTGGAGACAAGGGGAGCACTCCTATTTTGTGACTGGACTCTCTGGGTAGGGCTTCATCTATTTCATTTCACCTACTGTTGTGAATGGCTTGTGCGCAGTTTCAGATGTGATATGGAAACAAAGCAGAGGAAAGTGCAGCAACAAATTTCCACAAAAGAAAGCATGAATTTGATCCTATGAGTAAATTCATGCCAGAGACAGCAAAGTCAGGGTTTTTTATATAATTTTATAAAAAAAAAAGGATGTTGTTAGAAAACTTGGCCAGGTAATTATTTTTTGGCAAAACACAGGAATTCCTGGAAAAGCATGTAACATGGGAAAAAAAAAAAAGAATAAAATAGGAGTATACCTCTTAAAAGTGAAATTTAGATCTTAAGTAAGTGCCACAGTTATTTCACAGGCTTGCTGAAAATGCTTGGGGTTAAAGAAAAACAGCATCATGCTTAAACAGAACCATTTGGATATTTTCTTTGAAAGCAAAAACAAACAAAAAAGGCCATGCCTGAGAAGCATTCTAATATTATAGCAGCTCTGAAACTGTAACGAAATTATACCAGAGTAAGGACTGGTTTTCTCCTTTGAACCCTTAAGTACTGCTCAGCTTGTGTCAGGTGTGATAAAATGAGTGCAGCTGTGACAAAGCACAGTGACTCCCTTACTCAGAGTCTCCCTATTTCTCATTCATAGCTTGTTTTTTTTCCTTCTTGGAAAGAAAGAGGTGCCTTCCATTCATTTCCAACACAGCACAGAAGTATTTCAGGAGGTAGTGGGACAGGATGTCGCCAGGACAACACAAGTAAGCACAAAAGACAGATACAAAGAACAGACTTCTTCAGTGGCACATTTGTCAGATATTTCATAAATCATAGTGTCACTGTATTACAACAGTAACTGCTCTCTTGGAACGTACTCTGGGTTATCCCTCTCTGTATGGGCTAGTTGATATAGCTTGCAAATTCCACAGCTGGCTTGTCACTAACTACTATAAATGGAATAAACCGAGAGATTGTTCTTCAGTTCTTGATATGCACTGTTACAGAGAGCTTTCACAGGCACAGACCACATGAGGTATTACTGGCCCTGATTGCCAGGTTCAAGATAATGGCTCAAATCACAAGACCTTCCCTCAAGAAGGTAGAAAGGCCTGTTTCCTCTGTGCACTCCACACTGACTGCCATGGACTTGCCCTGCTGCACTACCAGGAACATTCCTGCCAAGGTCACCACCCGACTCTGTTAATTTTTAAGAGGTTTAAAGCACATTTTTTTCGAGCTAATTTCACCCAATCTAGTTTGACTCTGATAAAGAATTGGGGGGTTTGTGATACTTCTCCTAAAAATTCACTTTTACTCCAGTTCCATGGCATGAGTAATCATGAGCTACAGCAGGTTAGCTATACAAGCAATCATAATGCTTTTAAGTTTCTGAGTAAGACCTTGGTTTCCCTTCCTCCCAGTTCTCTGGCCCACACTGGAGCATACACTTCAAAATATTTAACTATATTTAGCTGGTAAGCTGGTTTAAAGGTCATAGTTTACAAGGAAAACTTACCAAGACATACTGAGAGAGCACAAAAGAAGAACTGAGGTAAAAACTAAACCCTTCCCAAAATCCTTCCCATACTGCAGCAACAAATGACCAAACTATTTTGAGGCAAAGTCATTAAAAAAATCCAAAACCTTTTAACAATTTCTGAAAATCTGTTAACTGGTTAGCTCTTTTATTTCTGCTATACTTCTTTTGTTCTCCAAGTCTTCGTTGCTTATTTACATATGTCGTAGTCACATTGGTGCAGTTAATTGGATACACCATTCCTTTCTGAGTACTTTATTTCTGGCCTGTACATTAATCCAAGCCCTTGTATGTTTCCCTACATTTCAAGTCTTTGAGTAGCTTCAAACCACTAGAGAAATTTGTCTTTATTTCCAAATACAAAAAAAAAAATCTGTTCCACATTCCTTTAGTGTTGAACCCAGCCTAACTTCATCATGCAAAAAGAACAGATTTAATTGTTTAATTGATTTCTTGCAGCCCTTTGCAGCTAGAAATTTCCATGGCACAGCAGAAACATCACTTTCTAATCCGTGGATAATTTAGAGATAAAGGAGATTTTTTTATTATTATTTATTTCAGTTATCACAAATCCAATTGCAGTAAGCTCATGAGAAACCAAGTAAACCTCTAAAATTATATAAAATTTCTTTCATGTAACTAAAAACTACATGACTTTGCCCATTGCCTGAAGCTTCCTCATAGCCACATTATTTAATTCTGGTAGGAGTGTGACTGGCAGAAATGACAAAAATATTTATTGAACAAATGTATACATAAGCATACCTGTTTAAAATTAAAAAAATAAGGGTACATTAAAGGAAAAATGATGCAAACTGAATTAGGTATTAATGCCTCTTATGGTTCTGACATTACCAAATTACTCCTGCCTTGATGTACAAAGTGGTTGGATATTGTTTTATTCTATTTCTACATTTCGTAACATTTGCACGTGTTTTTTATTGGGTACGTAAAGCAGGTGGACTAGCTAAAGTAGAATACTAACATATCAGCTATGAAGATGATTTACTAGTGCTATTTTGAAAAAATAAGACTGCAAAGACACAGAGTCAATTACAGAAATTTGCTCAGATCATTTAACAAATGTTGGTCTGAACCTAAAAATAACAGCAACTGACTGCAGCCATCACCATTTTCAAACTGAAAAAATACTGCTAACACAACAGGACATATATAATTCTAGGGAATGTCTTAAATGTCTAAATTAATTTTGTAACAACCTTAAGCTTGTGCAATGCACTTCTATTGAACATCTTTTTGTAAAATTTGTGCCAGTACTTTTCCTAGTTGCTTGGGCCAACTTGCTTAATATTACCTTTCATACTGCCATTATCCAAACACATCCCCTCAGAAGATTCATCCATTTGTCAAAAACAAAACACTTAATCCAGTAGCCCCTACATAAATGCAATATCGGGGATATTTTTTCCATTCCACAATCAGAACAAAAAGTTACTTTCTATTTAAGGGATGTGCAAAGAGAATAAGCTCAGTATTTTAAATTTTTCTTGGCGCTTGAAATTTAGATTTTTACAAATATGCTCATCCTCCCACAACCATATGAGTGACAGTAAAGACTCATTGCACAGATAGTTGCAGCATGTCTGATTCTAACATAGCAGAGGAAGCTACTTATATCAGCTACAATGTTTCTGAGACTACTACAAAAAGTCAAAAGGCAGGTGCATGAATTTTCCTTTTTCATAAAGATCAACCCATCAGATGTTTTTATCAGTCACTTAAATTTGCCTACCATACAGAGAGCTTTGCAACGAAGAAATCTGCAAGTCCCAAAACAAGATGCAACATAAAAAAAAAAGTGCTTACACGTATATGCTTGAATGCAAAACATATGCCATGGATTATGTCACTGGAAACGGCATGTCCTTGTTTACAAAGGTAAGCAGAAGGAAACCTCAAGTAGTACACCTGCAGACCAGGCTTTCTGCAAGAATCAGTGCTTCCAGAAAAGCTTGAAAGGAGACCACAGGCCAGGCCACATCATATTTTCTCAACAAGGCTCTATCGGTAACAAAGCAGGCAAAGCTTATCATGCTCAGTGCCCATATTCTACAAGTTTGCTGTAATGCTCCAAGGGCTTAAGTGCCCTTATCTGCCAACCCCCTGCTTCATTTCTCCATTGAAATAAATCCCTTTGTAATAACAAATGAGACTTACTACTTAGCCTGTATGCAGATGAGGAAGGACAGAGCTGCTTTTACATTTGGCTGGAGAACGACAATCTGTAGAGGTAGCATGGACTGTTTAGGGATTACAGACAAAATTAACTAAATGTATCTCCTGGTTTCTCCTCTTCTCCCACTGAGTTCTTTAACCCTTATTGTAAGAGACTAACTCCAATTACCAGAGATTTAAAGTGTCAACTTTCTGCATAATTTTGGTGACTATAATTCTATTTTCATTACTTTGATTTTCAAGAATATATGCCTGGACTCAGGGTGGACAGAAACAAGGAATGAGAAGAGTGGTGTCAGATTACTTAAGCAGTGCCAATTGCTACAGTCCTGCCATAGGCTGTCAAAGGCATGTCATTTACAGAGGTCAGGATACCCAGAAATGCTTTCAAGATGTTCATTGTAGCTATTAGAAATAAAAGGAAGAAGGAACAAAACCTATTATAGAAAAAAAATATTTTCTGAATATATTTGCATATTCCTTAGATGCCAATTTATAAATAAATTGTTTTTCAGTAAACATAGAAATTGCAAAGTTAAAAAAAAATATTGGAATATTTTTAATAGTTTTTTAGCTATAGAAATAGCCTGAGATTTCATCTGGCAAGGGCACAGAGGCCTTTACTGCATCTGTGATTTCTGTCATGTGGGGCTTGATTACAAAGAGGACATTGACATGTGTAAAGATAATAAAGAATTAGTTCCAAAATGCTGAATTGTCCACTTTAAAACAAATTGCACAAGTTTCATCTGCAATTTAAAAGCCATAATGTTTTGCATACCAACAACTCCAAATGAGTAATCCACTCTTGCATAGTGTACGCATGATCAGAATTAAGTAGCTTCAAAAGCACCATAATTAAGAAAAGCATAAACAAAATAGAGAGATAAACATGGGGTCACTTTCCTTTTTTTGAGTATTTATTAAGTATTAATATAAATTCTTATGCAGATTATCAACCCCAAATTTGTGTTCTGGAATTTCTTTCCATTCCTTTCTTTTCCTACAGCATCACTGTGACTTATTATCATATTAATGGGAAATAAAAACATAAAATTTTTAGTTTATTTTCTATACTTTCTTAGTAGACTTCCTAAACTGTCCTTCAGTGCACTGCCTGTGTACCAACCTTACTCTCTGCAGGTCATAAACAGTAAAAATATTTAAAGATTTTTTTCCTTGTCACAGTTGGAAGAAACTTCACTTTCTATGTCATTTTGGGATTTTTTTTTCACTTGCAAGACTGTTGATTAACAAGAGTTGTGATTGCTGACACAGATGCAAACACGTTATACCTTTACAGTGAAGAATAGCCCAGTTTCTGAAGAAATAAAAATTGAGAGGAGAAACAAGGATGAAGGACTCATTTCCAAAGGAAACTGCTGTTCATTTTACATAGACCAGTATCTCTGAAACGAAGCTTTACCTATCTACAAAAAATAAGCACTTTAATTCAGTCTTAAGATTACCTTTTGTGTGTCCCAATACAACATGTAAATAAAATAAATTTAATCCTTAAAACATCATACCATTATTTGTTTGCTAATTTTTTTATGTAAAAAAATTGAGGGTTGTCAGCTTAACATCAATAGTCTAAATGTAAAAGATGCAAACTGGTTCAATAATGGGCCACAGTGCTCATAAACAGGCCCCATTTCCTCTCAGTCAAAACAGCATATAATGTTTTATGAACACAATTCAAAAATTTAAAAAAATATACTGTAAGCATAAGCAAGGAGAGGAACTATGTTGCTGAAATGCCAGAGAGTTCTATATATTTCTTCTTACCTGAAAATCACAATTAAAAGAGTTGACTTTAAGAAGTAATATGGCAACATTTTAGCCAACAACTTTAATCCTGCCTGTATACGGTCTTCTTTTATATGACTAAACTAGAGCTGCCTAATTGTTTCAGTACTGTTGTTGTTGTGACTAGACCATGCAAAAGATGAGATGTCAAAGCTGAGTCAGTCATTCAATCCCTGCTTCCACAGGAAAGCTCCTCCAGCTTTTCAGCCTAAACCAGTATGCATCCACTAACTCTTCAGCAGCACCTGGGTTAGTTCATGCACTTAGTAGCATCTTAAAAAACAGAGAGATGCAGGTTGGAGTGTAGCCACATAGCAGAAATGCCATCACCACAATTAGATGAAATAACCCCATTAACCTCACTCAGGTGCAGTTGGAACAGCACATTTAACCCACCTTCCATATATGCTATCTAGAGTTTAATGCATTAATGTGTTTCCTTCCCTCTGTACACTTGCAATTCCTGATAAAAGTTGTGGTCAATCATATTTTATGTTCTCTATTTTGATATCTGCACTTACAGATACAATTATACTATTTGAATATTGAGCACCTTCCATCTGGAAAAGGTTTAGAGAAATACATTGGTGACCATCCAGCACAGCTGAAAATTTTTGAAAAAAAATGCAAACATTTTTCCTAGTATACTGATCATTATCAGAAGTAAGTTACAGGGGCTAGATGACTGTCATAATGCTCTTGTCAGAAGTCACAGGATATGCAATTACTATGAAGTTGCCCTTGGCATCAGTACTTTACAGAAATGTCCAACAGGTGCCCCCTTCTCTACATCAATTTCTTCATCTTTTAAGAAACATAAAAAACACTCTCTCTGGAACAAAATGGCTGATACTGCAAAAATATTAGTAGACATATCCACCAGAACAAAATACCATTCCATTCCAATAAAATTTATGTCTCTAAAATAAACCAAACACCAGATGAAATATCACTGAATCTGCTTCAGGAATTAATTTTGTTACCACTAGTCAAATCAGATATTGAGGTATTGCATTTTTTCCTAATGATTTTTAAAAATTAAATTATTTACTTTTTCAGCATTTTCAATTGGTACAGTGATATCAAAGAAAGACACGTTAGTGTGAATCATCCCAACTGCAGTGTTCTAATGCATAGATTTAGTAGCAAGTGAGAATTTGACTCATTGTCTTCAATTAAACTCGGACTGTATAGAGAAGGTGAATTAAACCCATAGCCATCAGTTTAAAAGTAGCAGATGATTTTTTATACTAAAGAGTGTAAAAGGCTATTATATGCTCCTAGACTGGAAACATCTCATTAGAATGTGATATTGGGGCTGTCCTAGAATTTTAGTTTCTAACAGCTCAGACATGAAAGCAATCAAGCCTGTGCTGCTATATAATAGATTTTCACTTGTGAATATTAACAGACTCTGAACTGACACAAATTGGTAACATGTATTTTAAATCTGAACTCCGATGAAATTCCTCAGTACAGCAAACCTTCTGAAGAGTGGAAGGATGTAAGTAAAGCTGTAAAGCCAGTGCACACTAAACTCCCACCTTCCCAGCAGGGGTGGTGGAAGAGCACAGGAATGCTTTTGCTCCACAGTGAATCAAGGAACATTTTCTGGCCCCCTGAAATATCACAAGCTAACCTTCCTGAAAGCTGCAAATGCAGTGCTTGGGAGTCTCTTTCTCATATTAAAAGGCAAAAGTTCATAGTGTGTATTGCAAAGACTGAGAAAAAAATCTTCGCCATTGACAGGCTTGCTTCTGTAACAGTGACTCTTCTTCTACACAGCAGAACATTCAATTTAGTTGTATCACAACTGAGGGGAATGGGGCAGTTCACAACTCAACTACAGATTTCAGCAAATACCACTGCATTGGGACTAATGCTCAGGCAAACCTTTTTCCACAGTCATGAAGGGCAAATGTAAACACAGGCTGCCAGAAGCTGAGACCCTGAGAATCTCTGTGCTTTAGCCCACTTTAAAACAAACATCGTAAAGTTAAGAAAAGGATGTTAGCAGATATATTAAAAAAAGAAACTCAATAAATTCAACCCACTCTCCCCCAACCAAAAGCCACAGGGGCAGAAATTTCCACCAGCTCAGTAAATACTGGCAAAAACAGTATTTATTCCACACTTGGTGCTAGGGCCACAAATGGCAATAACCAGATTTTCTGTTTCTACAAACCTAGAGTCATCTAAAATTCCTGGACCCATTTTTGCTCAGTTTGTCATCCTTTACCACACAAATAGCAAGTCTTAAATTCCCTGGACATTCTTCTGTTCTCCTGTAGCTAGCTGTGCTCTCAGAGCATTGGAGCTTTTGTTACCTCCCTTTGTGGAACACTGCTCTCACCTAAAGCATATTAAAGATTAAAGATTTTCAATTGCTTTTATTTCTTCCACAGTGCTGTCCTATACACTCAGAAGATAAAGAGTCAATAGCACTTGACACGGAAGTTAACTCTGAAGTTAGCACATGCGACTTGTATGTCACATACATTAAACTGGAGCTCCTAAAAACAACACTTGTAAGGATCATTAATCATTAAACATGTCCTGCACACAACAGATGAAGTAAACATTTATCAGATTTTGGAGGAAACCCTGCTCACTTCCATCAAGAAGAGTATCATCTTTACAAAAAGAGTAAAAATATTACACCGAGCAAGTGACCTCTGTTGTCATCAGAACAGTCTAGGCTTCACAGTCACTGGTGCAATTAAGTTCTCCAAAATGTACCCAAAATTTGAGACTGACGACACCTCCAGATTAATTTCCTGAGTAATTTTTCCCAATTTTTTTCATTCCTACTTTATCAAAATTTGACTCCAGATAACAGCACATTATCACAAATAAGCATGAAGAGTCTTTTTCATTTTAAAAATTTTTTTTAGAAATAAAAATGGCAATTGAAATTCCAAATAAGGTAGATGGAACATAATTTACCAGGAAAACAGAACTGAAAAGGGAGAACATGAATAGAATAAAAATACTGGAATCAAAACAGGATTACTGGAAGTACTTATTAACCTGTGAAAGGCATGCGTTCCCAGGGATCACGATCAGAGCTACTTTATTCTATTTTGGAAAATATTCTTATAAGCAAATAAAACTGGTTGACCCAAATCTGCTAGTGTCACCCAATATAATGTCAAATCATCACTACAGGGAGACTGCTTTGATAAAGGATAACACAAGGTCTCTTACAACAAAGTCCTGAATTTTAAATAGATCTTTCCTTGGTATAGGAAGCCACCGACAAACAACAAAAATCCTCAGATAACCACAGCATTCCATAAATTATAGAAATGTATTGAACAGCACAGCAAAGCAAAGAATACTGACATGTCGTAATTTTCATGCTATATGCTGCATGGAGCAAGTGTGCTCTGCAAGGTAAACAAAAAACTTTTTGATTTTGCACTGCAGTCATCATTACGTGAATTTATCTGCAGCCTCTTCTAAGTGCACTTGCAGAAGAACACCACACAAATGCCTCCAAAATGCTTAGCTGTAATAAAACTACAATAATGATTTTATTTTGCAGCTGAGTTAACATAAGCTGGAATGCAGGCATATAAATCTAAATTGAATTTTTAAATACTTGTGTTTAGGATTCCTTTTGAGATTCACAATGAAAACTCAAGTCTGAATTCCCAATATGGAGATTTTATGCTTTTAATAGTCATATTTTTATTTGCTCTTCTGCCATAAATTTGTTTTTGCCAATATAAATAGGTCCTAGTAATAGAAGAGAGATTGCATTTAAACTTGTTCATTCTCTTTATGAAAATAAATTCTGTAATATATATAGGGATCAGTAATAGTTCCCATGGTAATATAAAAAAAAAGGCTTAATATTTGCCACATGTATAATTACTAAAAGAAATACCCTTTGTGTATGCTTAAAATAGCACCCAAGACAGTATTACACCCAATAATTTAAACTTACAGATATAATGTTGACAAGTAAAATCCTGGTTTCATACCTGGAATTATTACTTGCATGTTTCTTTCTTTATTTTCCAGATTACAATGGTGAAGTTCTTTTTTTTTTTTTTTATGCAAACTCTTGTTAATCTTATTACTAGAATGGCACTGCAAAAATAGATCCATATTACCTGGAAAACAGCACTGCACTCAGCTGAAAAATACACTCCAGTTCAGGTGAAAAACAGGCAAAAACCACATACACAAATATTTCACTTTTATTACTCCTTTTTTATACTCCACTGAATCCACATGCTAAACCATAAGGAAAGGCAGTTTTTACTGTATATCATGTTTTTTAATGAGAAAATTCAGTGTAACTATTCTAGTGTGTCTTTAGCACCATTGATCTCTTCATCATAAAATCATTGCAGGGGTCTAACTCCAGGACAAATTTAGCCTAAGCCTTACTTTCTCCCTATTTTTTTACAAGAGGAAATGTTTAGTTTTTACTAGCTGAGTCTGAGTTATCCGGTCAAGAGGTTTGGAGGTAGATGTGTCTCAGGGTGGGGTGCAGAGAGGGATGTTTGTTTGATGTTTAGGGCTTTTTTTTTAATTAAGACACTTCATATTTTAAGATTCAAAAGCTCTGATTCAGTACTGCAGAATACCGCTTGCTGCTTTGGGAAAGGGGTGTTTTTTTGCTGGGACTGTCCCTTCAGTATATCAGATTTAAGATCATCTGGGTATTTGGATAGTTCCAGTCTCATTTTCAGCATTCAATTACCACAAGAATCAATAAACTGTCCCAACCTACTGTTGGGGGAAGGAATAAATTAGTGTAATTTCTATTTTGCCAGACAGGAAATTGAGAAACAGAAAAATAAGTGGCTTGTCCAAGCTTATGCATGAAGTCTGCTACAGAGACCAAAGTAAAAGAAATTATTTTCAACATTATTCCAGCCAAAGGACCTACAACACCATCCTTCTGTTCTCTTTTGAGTATCAACAGTTTTAAAAATGAGACTGTAATATGCACCATGCATATCAAATGCACAAAACTGCACGCTGCAGCAAAAGAGACAGAGACTACAATCAGCAAGAGAAGAATCACAAGAAGGTTGTCTTTTCAGAATGTGCTTTGACACAACCCCTGACCTTAAAAGCATATCAGAGGCAAGAACTTCCACAGTTCTATGAGCTGTCAAGGCACCCACACATAACCTAAACTTGTTATGCCAGGATACTATTTTTGTTCACATTGGTATTATACTTTTTTAAGTGTGTTGCCACATTTGTATATGGTCAGTAACAATGGTGAGTGAGGCTCCTCAAACTAAGGGACAGCTAAGAAATACAGCAATGGCAAACAGGCAGTCGTTAGGCATCCTTAGTATACCCTTAGTATATTGAGTAGGCTCAGAGACATGGGGCATGGAGTATGCAGACAGATTTGTTTTAGGGGTCCTGGACCACCTAAAACTAAAAATTAGTTAGCCCTAACCACCAAATTAGTCCTAACCACCTCAGGACTAACAATATGATTCCACTACAATTTCCATCGACTCCTCATTCTAGGCCTACTCTCCACTATTCTCGTCATGTTCCAATGATGACGCGACATTGTATGAGAAATAAAGAAAAATTACAGTAGAAAGGAGCACAAGGAGTGTTTAGAAGGTAAACTTAAAAACCAATGCAACAGAATGTGAGCACTACACGGAACAATTACCCCTGTTGCAGCCTGTTACCCCTAACTGAGCAGCTTGTTGGGATATGTGGAACATTTCATAGGTAAAATCACTCTTGCCATTTGGGTAATAAGTTCATTAACAGTCAAACAGCAGAGCTGGAAATTAATGATCTGCATCTGACTGCCCAATCAAAATCTGCTCTTCATAACAATATTTATGTTTGAGAATGATCTAGCAGATGTCTGTTACTGTAGATTATTTGAGAATAACTAATTTTACCTACAAAGCATTAAAGTGAAAGGAAGAAAAGATTCCATCTTTTGGAATTCCATAATTTGTAACACAGAAGATGGAAAGATTTGGACAGAAATGCAAGTGTAAAGTTCATGAAAGCTCTTTTAGATTCAACTCCTCAGTGCAGAACAGAGAAAGCCACATATGATGTTTCGCTCTTCATACACTGATGCACACCAACTAACTCATCAAGAACAATCCAGAGGTCTTTACAGCATATCATTGATAAGAGTACACAGAAAATTGGATGTTCTACATCAAAATGTATCAAGAAGCACGAGGGAAATTAAAACAATGTATTACAATTAACACAAAAAACACCGCATCTTTTTGGCATTACGCTGACATCATACTATTTAAACTGCTTAAGTTTCAATGATACCACAGAGTCATTAACCTAGACAATGAGGAGATACAGAGATGTTTTCTCACCTCAGAAGTCTTCAGTTGTCTGCCAGAGAAATCTTTCTCCTGTGTGATCTTCATGAGCTGACCTAACTATACTGGAGCATGGACTTTTAGCAAATTCTACAAGATGGGGAGCGTCAGGACAATACTGTGTTATTCAGCCTTCTGCCTGTACTTTGTGTAGTGCAAAGAGGCCATGGAGAGTGCCACTCCAAAAAATACCACCATTCATGAGCAGGGAATGATTTCTGTGATGAACATCAGGAAAGATTCATTTGACAGCCAATCTCTGTCATTTGCTTATGTACTTCACCAAAGGTAACAGTGAAATTCCAGCTGAAAAAACTTGGTAGGGTGAGGCCAACACCTTCAGACACAAGTGAACTCTTTAACAGTCACTAGACTCTGTCATACTAGTTATTCATGACTGCTGAGTGGAAGTAAAAAGCTGTTTGCCAGTCTTCTTAAAGAAAACTCTTACTTTCTTTGGCTACAAGAAAACTGAAGAGCTATAAATTCTATTAAACAAACAAGCATGAGGATCTCGTTACATGTATGTGAATGTATCTTTACTTCCAAGAAAAAAGAGCTGCATCCAAAAGAAAGGCGGTTCGAGGGAGCAATTTAGCAAAGGAGAGCAGCCAGTATCTCGAAGACAGAGCTGCTGAGATTTACCTCCATGTATTAGGGGTGTAGAGTAATGGCTGTTGTGTTGGATGGTGTATAGTTTGTAGATCTATGGGGACCCATCTCAACTGAATTCTTTAACAGCTGATATGACAGAGATGTCCATTACCCAAATGGACAACACTCTTTATTGATCAGTGCTCCACTTAGCAATCCAATTTGTTATTCTTTTGTCTCTGCCCTCATCCACCCTAGATAAAATGAAGGAAATAATCAGGCTTTAAAATGGTTAATCCATCTATTAGGCAAAATAAGCAATTAAAGCACCTAAACACAGAACTTTTAGTATATCCACCTCACCTTCCCATATGACAGGCAGGCAGAACTGAGAAGCAGTCCCACTGTGAAAGAGGAGATAAAGAAATGCTACAGCCACTACAAACTCTATTTATGTAAAGTGTCATGTTCCTTTCTTAGCTTCTTTGTGAAATGTTTTTGTTTCTCTTGACACACAGTGGACAAAAAAAGCCAAAACCCCAACAAAGTAAAAGTGACTACCTTACCTAATAAACCAGTGAATCACCTGAGGAGATGAAACTGCCTGTAATTTGATTTATACAGTTAGACTACAATTGCACAGTATTACAGTACAAACAGTATGTTTGTTAAACTGTTCTCATATGAAAGATTAGAGTAGACATGAGAAAAGCAATGCTGCAGCATTTAATATTATTCTTCATAGTACACATAAGCACCTGTGTCATGGAGACAGAAGCTTTTTTTATTCCTTCTCTAAGCCCAGTAACAGAAAAAATTAAAAATCTTCCAGACCCGACTGCACAGTCATTAGCAAACACTCAATGACCTGAACCTCCACTAGGGCTCAAACTGCACTTTGCTTTTCAACATTTCCGTTTGGAAAGACTTCCACATCCAGATTTCCCCTGAGAAATTTTTTATGATGCTAGAAAGACTGTCAGCTAGAGACAAGAGTTCCCTGGCACCTGAGCCACAGACAGGACTACCAAATAACCCTTTATGGCTGGATGACACTGTGTGTCTGAGCTTGAATGCTGGTCTCCAAACATTACCTATGCAACTGCCTGCAGAGGTAAGGCTGTCATGATAGCAGCAGATAAAACCAATTAAAATGGAGTACAGTGAACACATCGAGACCCTAACTTTCACCATAAAAAGAGTTAATGAGAGAACATAACAGAACACAACACACGTGTCAAGAAGCAATGTGTTCTCTGCTGTATCAAGAACACAGCCTAGGATCTTACCTCCCTCTGCATTGGAAGGAGTCATGCTCATGGAATAGCATAATTTGTGTCAGGGAAACGGAACACAGTAGCTATTAATAACTCTACAAACACTGGATTGCAAATGCTAATACCAGTAACACACATAGGCTAATTTTGAATTTAGGAAGGTGTTTACAGCTTCAACCACCAGCATGAATATTCCAATGCAACTGCAGAGCATGTATTTTTCTTTTGCCTTATATCTGAGCAATTTCCACTTTCCATTCCTGCAATTCTGCTAGCATCTCTGTCTGGTATTGCTCATACCCTAATCTACTTCAGGATTTATCTCTTATTGTTGCTACCAAAACACCCAGATAAGCCTGTAAGCTTCAAATTTTTACACACTCAACAACTAAGAAATACAGCAAAGTTGCATGCAAAAGGGACCATGAATAAGAATTTCTTAGTAAACACATAAACTTTTGTTCATTTGGCAGAAAAAGGCAGATACACAGGAAGAGGGAAAAATGGGAGGGTTGGTATCAAATCTAACTAATGGATGCCACAGGCCAAACTTGTAACTGACTGCTGGAAACTAGTGTTAATAAGGAGAATCTGGTTAGATGAATCATGGACATTAGGAAATAAAAACTTAGGTTTAGCCGAAGAAAGGCTGAAACCTACACTCAACACAGTGCTGCTTAGAACATCTCCCCATCCCTACCCATTTGCTCTCAAAATTAATTTAGATATTTTTAAGTCACTAGAAAAAGTACTCAGTAAACACTAAAACAAATAGGAAAAGAAAGACTCTAAAATCCATCCATCCATCCATCCATCCATCCATCCATCCATCCATCCATCCATCCATCCATCCATCCATCCATCCATCCATCCATCCATCCATCCATCCATCCATCCATTATTTTTGTGGTGCTACTAATCTCTGTTTAACTGTGAGATCTCCCTAGAAAAGTGGACTACCTACCAGAATGTAAAGTAGAACAGAGTCCTGACTCCCATTTTCATGTCTTTCTGATGATTTCCTTTTTACTACTGCGTCTCTTTGATGGTGATTTAACCATTTAATAATGTTATTTAAATCTTGTGAAGTGATTCTCCAAGCGACATCATGTAGACCATCATTAACACAGTGTTTCAATTTCAGAATTAAAAAGCACTTTTTCTCCCCCTTCACACACACCCTTGCAAAACCTCAACTTAAATATCTAAATGAAACACTTCCCTCCCCACCCCCACAAACATACCAGTTTTCTACAACTAAAGTTTCTATTTGTCCAAGACCACCCAAATGGACATCAGCTGCAGCCTTATTATTATTACACCTCCCTGACACCCACTTTGCAAGCTTGACTGACCCAGAAAACACAAAGGGAGTAAAAAAGAGGGGGAAAAGGAGCATGTTATAACTGACCTTAAATTTAAATGAGAATGTTTCTAAAAACTGATGATATTGCTTAAAGATACCAGTCACCTCTTCTTATTTTTAGCCTTCAAGAAAGCACTGTGCCTTTTCAATATCAGCATTTTCACTGAGCCCACAGAAACCAAAACTCAGATGAGAAATGAAAAAATGTTTAACAAAACTGTAATTTTCTTATTCACAAATTCATGTCACATTTGAGCTACAATTTTGCTACAGGTATTTTTAGGCCGTATCTGAAAAAACCATCATTTTCCCTAAGCACCTCCTTTTGTCTTAATCAAAATAATAGCATTATTCCTATCTCTAGTGGTACAATTCCTAAATCACCAAGTTTTTCTCTTATAGTCTATTTTGATCCTCTGGTGCTGCTACACTTGAAAACAGAGCTGCAGGAGAAATGTTTTTCTTTAATCTCTCCCCAGCTGGTAGAATTTGATGTCTCTGGTATGCATCATTTGAATCAGTGAAGTAATTTTTGGATCACTATCTTTTTTCTCAAAATATGGCAAGGAGAAAGTCTTAGTGGCCCATTCCAACTACTTACTTCATGATTCTAATTTTTTTTATTTAACTACAAAATTATGGCTGGTACTAAATATGCAGTGCAACTCTTGTGAGCAACACAGTATTTCAGATATTTGTCCTACCTCTCTTCAGCATTCAGCCGTTGCTGGGCATCTTTTTGAGATCAATGGCTCGCCCATCTTCACCTCTTCTGAGAGAATTAAACACTCCCTTCAGAGCAAAATGGGTTTCAGGAATGAAGATAGTTTGGCTGCTAAGGCTTCCATATTACTCTCTAATGGGGGGGACACAGCTCAATTTGTCAGTTCTACTCCTCTGCAACAATAATTCCAGGTTGCAGGTTTTGCACCTTTAGTGCTCACATTCACTTTGAAGTTTCCTCCCTTCAGGCTTCTCCCCTTTCTGCCCCTTCTCACTTGTTTTGATATGGCTTGCACATTTCCTGCTATTACAATTAACAATGCACACACAGAAACAATTGCCACTGTCGCAACACTCACTGCTTCAAAGCTCTCTCCAGCTTGCAAGACATAATACACAGAGAGGACGCTAATGAAAAGGCTGAATTCAAAATCCCATTTATACTGAAAAGGTCGTGCTACATTGAGATGTCCTTGGGAGATTGCTGGGAGACACTGGGGTCTCTCAATGTTTGTGGTGACCATTTTCTCATCAAGAGAATTATGCTTTACATGTCTGGACTGTTTAGAGGTGCACACATGCTAATTTAATTCATGCCTTTAGGAGAGCTGAAGCCTTTACAAAGAAAATGCAAGGGGCTATAGGTTGCACTGCATGCACAAGGGATTATCCTTGTCGCTCTCGAGCTAACGGCAGAGCTGCAAGATGCAGCAGTGAACTTCAGTTCAATTTCTTGGTAATGTTCTTAATTCAAAATCACCATCTTGCAAAGAAACGATGCCATACACAAGAGATATTTTATAAAAATCCCCCTGGGGTTTATAAACATCTCTTGTGAGATATTTATAAACCCCACGAAAAGATTTGGACCATTTATACCTTAAATAATCAGACTAACCTACACCAAGTACAGGTATATTCCAACAGGCAGTGGGTATGCTACTCATGTTTTGATATTTGAACATCTTCATGCCATCAGTATTCAAAATAGCCTTTTAAAAAAATTAGTCTGTAGGTTTAGTCGCTTACTACACTTAGAGCAGGTAGCAGCCACAGCTATTACATGTAATTTCAGACTGAAAGACTCATTAGCTATCTTAGGAGCATGACTAGCTGTTCCACACTATTTTAGGAAGGCTAGGAATTTCTGTGTGCTGGGACAGATGGCCTCACACACTGAGATGAAACAACAGAAACGAGGGAATTTCAAAGAACACTATAATTTTAGACACATATTACAGATTATTGCCTGTGATAAAACACAATTCCTGCACATGTGGGTATATGCAGAACTGCAGTCATGCACTATCAACTAACTACTCTTTGCAATTACAACCCCTGAATTCGGAGGTCTTGTAAGCTGATTAAGATAATAAATCTCAGGACACAATAAATCTTAAAATAGACTTACTTGAGAGACTCCAGATCATCTTGAGGCTCCATTTATTATTATTATTATATTCTTAAGTTTGAAGAAAGCAGTGTTGTATGTCCCAGCTCAAGGCTAAGTCTGAGCACTGTAATTTCAGGCCTACATCACACAAATCTCAGTACAATACTGGGTGTGTGAACACTGGTGTAAAATGATGTTCAGTAATGTAGATATTAAAGTACAAGTTAATGTGATTTTAACATAGTCATAGTTAAAACTTCCACTTTTATTTGCAATCCTTCTTGTTCTCCCCACACAGACATTCCTGTCAGTATCTCCACAAGTCTATGCCTCAACAAGGTATCAGTCAGAACCCTATACTACAACTCATCACTGAAAGAAAGGATGAAAGAAGAAATAAGGTAAGAGAGTGTACTTTATAGCTCAATTCTTCCATTTTCTTAATAATTTTCTTCTGAAAGAGCAATGTTTTTGTTTTATGACTGGAAAACCCATAGGAAGCAAAAACAAAGGGTCTCAGGAAGTAAAAAAATTCTTGGACAAAATAATATCATGGTACTGACAAAGAAAACTGAATATAAATTATTCTTCTTTATGTAGCTCTTTAAGCACACCCTGAGCTTGCTGTGCAGAAAACCAGAAGTCTCCATGTCCAAAGACGGTGGAACAAAAAAGGACGATGTGTTTTGCAGGATCTGGCCAAGTGAAGATAGGAAGGGTAAACTCAAATGTATATCAAAAGCCTACTTCTTGCAGGCAGATAGAAAAAGATGTACCTTTTCCACTACTAACAAACAGTTTTCATGTTTCTTTGACCAAGGAAAGAAGAATTTACGCCAGTGTTCCCTCAATTACCAGACAGCATGATTCAAGAACACTTAACATATTAATGCAGCAAGACTCAGAAACAGTGCAGCAGATTAGAAAATACCTAAGATATCTCAAATTCATATGTACTTCAAGTAGGTATAATTTCCTCTTAGGAGTGGCAATATAGAATTTTTTACTGTCAATATTTCAGACTGAAGACTTGAATTCAAATTGTCTTCCCTGCTCCCTCCATTCTGTTTCCCTCACTCACACCCCACCAACAAAAGGGTGAGTGTTGTGAGTTTTTTCATGTAACAAACTTCAGTGGAACTCATTCAGAAAATATTGGTCTATCTCATGCATAGATTCCAGAGGGACCAAGTTTTAAGACAATTAGAAGGTATACCGAAGGGCAAATTCAATTTTTCATTTGTGTACTGCATGCCAAATTGCAAAGAAAAAAAAAAAAAAAAAAAAAAAAAAAAAAAAAAAAGAAAAACAACCAGAAGGAAAAAAAGAAAAAAAGAGAAAACTCAAAGCAAGCTGACATCTGGCTGTTTCTTCTCAGGAGAGGTCCAAGATGAAAATAGCTGGGGCTCTGAAGAGCAGAATCAGCGTGCACTTGCAAAGGTGTCTCTTCAACACAGGTGTTCTCCGTCTCTCACCTTCCTTAGTACAAAACTACCTTGCACATATAAAAATAGGAGACACGAAAAAAAATCAATCACTCTTGCAAGTAGCATCAGCAATTCTATGATTTATTTTAATGTGTCCACATAGCACTATTCTCCACTTTATCTCTGCATCTAAACAGTGGTGGGGAGGGGGAAGGAAGAGATTTTAATCAGCTATTTCATAGATTTTATTAGGAAAATATACATGGTATTCAGGTATATTAATTGCTCTGGATTCTGTCTATTTTTTTAAATTTAGGACCAAAGATGTTTGAGCATTGCCTCCTCAGTAATTCAAACCACAAAACAACAAGCCAAATTGCATGGGTGATTAATCTACTTGTATAGTGGGAAGTCAGCTACTATTCTGCAGATGGGAGTGCGGTATCTGGGATTACCATTCATTTCTTTATTCATTTTTTACTCGTTATTACTACAATCCTGGCACCAGGACTGAACAGTAACATATAGAACTAATTACTGCAACTGAGAAATACATCAGATCTTTCAGCAAAGACATTTACATTGAAAGTAACACTGGAGGCAACATCTACTAAGATATTCCAGTATTTCCTATCTATAAAACCCAATTTTTCATATCTTTCTTATTTGTGCAACTTCCCACAACTTGAACATTTCTGTTGGGTGTTTTAAACAGGAAAAAATCCTGGCATAGGACAGTACAGATGGGAAGGCAGAAGGAAGGATAGCAGAATCCGTGCCCATTAGAAAATGCTTCCCTATGGAGCCTGGCATGGAGACTCCCAGCTCCACCACTACCTGCTGTCAGAAGACATCAAAGCCCATCAGCAAAACCCTCCCTGTGTAGTGTTACTATGCAAAAGATGACAACCTGCTGCTGCTACCATTTATTCAGTTAGCTGAAATAGCAGAGAATTATGGGGAGAGTTACAAATGCCAGCATTTCCAATGATCCCTGACACTTTGATTTGTTATGAAAGAAGATGCATGTGAACACTTCAGAAGAGTGTTAAAAATATTTGCCATGTTGCAAAGTAAAATTTTCAAAGTCACAAAATGCTGAAAAATTGCCATTTTACCTTGGTCTCAATCTGCATCTACTACAGTACAGTCCATAAGAATGCGATCATGGTACTATTTGTCCTAGGGGACTCCTGCATCATGAACTCAGAATGAGAAGAGTCTGTTCAAAGAACAGTTAAATTCTTTTTTCAGGAGAAAGTATTTCAATTAACAGATCTGAGGGTATTTTTCCCATTCAAAAAAGTCTTGCAACAAAAAATGTCAGAAGCTTCTTACGCTTACTCAAGAATTTATTTAGGTTGCAAATATTGACAAATCTTATATTTAACAGTTCTGTCAGCTGAAGGGTATTATTAACTGTAGGGTACAGAAATGGAATTGAAGCAGAAAAAGGTTAATGAAAGAGTGACCAACATTTTGGGCCTCCTGATTGGCAATGGTTTGGGGTGTTTAGCACTTTGTCACTCATGTTCAAGACATAGTTCCCATTGACTACAATTGCACCTGTGGGAATTCACTACTTTTGCAGACCAGACCCTGTAATTTCAACTCAAGCCACCCAGCAAATCAGGAACAACCAGGCAACAATCATCGGCACAACATCTTGGTTAAGCCATTTGCCTAAAACCACCACAGAAACTTTTGAAAAAGTTGACTTCACTCAATAAATCATATTCTTCCTACGCTCACTGCATCCTGAGCATTGGTGGAAATTGGGTTTGGGGGATAATGTTGCCTATCACTGTGCCACCTTCTGTCCAAGAGGATGCTCCTGCAACTAATTCTACTTTCTGAAGGAAACAACTAAAATAAAAAAACATTCAACAGCAAAATTTCTAACCAAAGCAGCATTTACCCTTTTAAAGAGAAGGACCCCAGAATCCTTCAGATAACCCCAAGCACTCAGCTATGACTATTAACCTTTGTCAAAAGTCCTTAGAAAGTAAGGTGAAAAGAACAGTAAAAAAGGCAAATGACCGTGATAGCTAAGACATATGGGAAAGAAGACAAAGAGAATTTGGTTAAATAATTAATTTCTTTTCTCTTTAACCAGGTCTAACTAACTAACAAAATGTAGAAGCCATAAGGGAAAAAACCAGCAGCAGTAAGAATACTTATCAGCATATATATGGGACTTACAGGTGTAAACTACTTTTAAAAATTAACTAATTAATCCTCATAACCTCATATTCCCATCTGATGCAGACAAGTATTATAAATCTGCATTTTACAAGAGGAAATTAGGGCACAGAGATTAAAAGCTGCATTTCCAAAATGTCCATTAATTCTGTGTGTCAATCTGGAGTGCCCAACTTGAGACACTGAAATAGAGGACATAAAATATTCTGAGGAGCCTCAACTCCTGAGAAAGCCAGCACTAGTCATAAAGAGGCATCTGAGAAAAATATCTGAAATTTGGCTGTGTGATAAAAACAGAAAAGCATTATAATGTAGAAACATGTTTTGAAGAGATTGCTATTAATACACACAATTTTGAGGCAGAGCTGGACCTGATAATAGTTTAAAACTGAATTTAATATACATTCATTAAGGCAGCTAAACATTGAAATAACCTCTGAATGAAGCACTTGTGCTAGGCAAACACTGTAAGGAACAGAAAAGGAGGTACAGGGAGAAATGACGAGGGCTAAGTCATGGCCAGTTCATCCAATGCAGACTGAATCTGGTATTTGTTGTCTTAAAAACACGGGCAAGGGGAAAACCTGAATACTTGTACACACAAGAAGCCTTTCTACATCCACAAAGCACAGCAGTAAGGAGTACACAGGTCCTGAATTTGGCATGGACAGCAGCCTCCTGGAGTCCCACTGCTGGTCAGACCACAGATGAGATTCTTCCTCTGCAGCATGTGTGGATATCAAACCACACCCAGCCCTCTTGACACATGAAAAGATCCACTCCTTAGAGATTCTTGTGACTACCTGCAGAACTCCGGGTTTTAAAACAGGCAAAACAAATGTTAGAAAGAGAGAACGGACCGGAGGGTTTGTGAATTTCTTTTAACCTTCTGAAAGCTGGACTTCAGATGAAGACAGCACAAACAAACCTCTTGAAGGACTCTATTTTCCTATGGACAGACAGAATTCCTAAAAGTCACACCCAGAAAATGAAAATCTTAATTTTTGAAGTGTGGCATCACACAAGCTTGCCTATGATACTTATCATTGGTAATGAATGCTCCCCAGCACATGGGTAACAAAGGCAGCTGACAGTGTGCAGCAACCTGAATGCCAGGCTTGGAACATATATTCTTCCCTGTCATCTAAACCCCTTCTTCACTTCCCAGTAAATGAGGAAATAAGAACCATGCATTGAACCTGTCACGTTTCTTACTGCATCAGAAACGTGTCTTCCACAAACATTACCTGTCTGTCAAGGCATCAGGCCTTGGCATGCCAAACAATGCATGCCTTTTGTAATCTCAGCTGCTAGCCATGTATATTTACTGCATCAGCTACTGTTATCAAAAGCTTCATCTTTGTGTCTCTTCAGTAGAACATGAAATACAACTGTTATCAAAGAGGTTAAGCAGATCAACTTCCTCTTTGACATAAAGAAGAAAACCATTATGGAAATAAAAGTTCCATACTGCAGAAAATATTCAGGCCTGTATTAAATGAACAACTATGTATGGGATTTCTGGTTTCTAAAGGAAAAGCATACAACTTTTTCCAGGCACATTTCTTAGTCCAGTCTTGTGTGTAGAGCACTGAACACCGTGTGCTCCCTCATCTGCCATTCTGACCAGGACATTTCACAACAACCCCTCCTATCCCCTCCCCAGTCCGTTTACAGAGCTTACAAAGAACTAAATGTCTGCTCTTAGCTCTCAATAAAAGAGAATGTCTGCTTTCAAGCCCTGCCATTTTTTGGAAGAAGGACAGGTATTTTATCTCAGCAATTCTTACTGAGTACTGCCTCGTTCCAAAGGCCGTTGTTAATTACTTAAGGCTGGGGTCAGAAACCTGTGGTTTGAAAGCCACATGTGGCTCTTCAGGAGCATGTGTTTTACTCTTCAATCTCTGGCAGCAGCCCACAATTTTCAACAACCCATAAGCACAAAAGGAGGGTTTTTTGGCAGGAAAGGGCCTTAACAGCTGTGTAATAAACACAGCTTCAGAAGTTCTCTTCTGTGTCAGCTAAGAGCAAATCAAACTTTGGAAAGTCAATTTTGACAAGTAACATGTTATCTCTAGGCCTGCCATTAACTTTGCTGAAAAATTGGTATGCACACAAAACAAACAACAAAGTAAATCATCATAGCATTGGATTGATAAAACAGCAAGCAGTACTCCTAAAAAGTTATAATTCTGCATGGTAGGGATTTTGTTTTGTTTAAAAAAAAATACCAGCAACATTAAATGTTCCTTCCCTGATGGCATTATAGACTGATTTGCAGCATAGACATTTCAGTGCAGACTCAGTGTTTGTCATCTCTTTGTCTTGCATTTAATAGTGTTTCTCCAAATAAAAACAGACTGGCCTACACACACTCACAATACAAAACACACACACACACACACACACACACAGACACAGAAGGGACCAGATTTTTCTTTCCTCCTGTAATATTCTGGGACAGTTAATGACTGGAAATTAGTGGAAAATGCAGGAGCCCGAACGGGAGAGAGATATAGTTTGTAAAAGCTGCCCTCCAACATTGGTACTGCTGTTCAATTCATCCTTGTGATCAATTTGGTTGTCTCTGGAACATCTGTTCACAAGCTGACAAATGATGAATCCCATCTCAGAATCCATAAGCAGAAAAACAGCAGTCTGATAAACAGCTAATAGAAGAAATATATGCACCTTTCATAACGAAGACAAATCACTCATTCTCACTAAGTGCTTCCAACAGGAACACTAATTCTGTATTTATTTGCAGAGCATATGTACTGTGTCCAAAGCAGTGCATTAAAAAATATCTCCAGCAGCCAATTGGTTTGATTACATTACTCTTCCCCAGTGAAACAACAGCTCTGGAACAATAACAATATTAAAAGAGCCTCTATGAAACAAAAACACTTCAGCAATATTTTGTGGGGCTTAATTTTCTCATTTTGCTGTGGAGTAGGGTGATTATTGTATTGAACACTTTTCTCCAGGAAATACCCAGAAAATACCGAGGTCACACAACAAAGGCTTTCATGCACTTTCTCTTAAACACAGCAATTATTTTAATTAATAACTCCAAGAAAATACTGCAGGATTCACTTTGGTTTAGACCTAGTCTGGTGATTTTCTTGACACCAGGGACACTAGGTAAATTGCAATGCTCTTCCCAAGCCAAATAACAGTCTTTTTTAAAGCTAGGATGTTGATGAATTGTTATTTGCCATGGCCTAAGCAAGCACAGGACACCATATCTATTCCTCCTTCTGTTCTCTCAGGAATGATGAATGGAAAAATGAAGTAGGAAGTGCTGGAGGCCAGCCTGAGCTGAAAAATCTAGCAAATATAGGAGGATTGTTTTAATCATACCGTGAAAAAAAGTAGCCCTGTATTTTTCTTCTAGTTCTGTCCTCTGATTGCAAACACAGAGCATGGGAAATATTGTACTGCATTTCTCTGTCTGAAAATGGTTAGCACGTTGAAAATAGCACAATCACCCTCCACTCTCTGGCACACAAAAAAGGACTCCTTTAACACAGGCAGTTTAAATCCTGACTTATGAGTTATGACATGCTTGTAAAGTCAACAAAGATGCTGTAGTGCACACAGATTCTTTAGTTTTAAAGTGCAAAGTAATATTTATCTCCTTTGGAGCAGCTGGATGACTTATATCCCAATACCATCTAGTGCCGACACCATACTTACTCCACACCGTAACATTTACTCACAGATAATGGATAATGGAAAGTAATTATCAGATATGCAAGTTTTCATGAATTTACCAGGAATATTTATAAGATCCAATTAGCTGTTTCCCACAAGGTGGACTGCACAGGCCACTAAGGATATGCGCCCCTCTAATTCTAATGTGGATTCAGATAGACAGGCTTAGAGATGAGTTCAACAGGCCATGAAGATGGGCCTGGAGAACCTCAAGGAGTGGACCCATGTGAAGTGTGTGATAGGTCCCACACATGGGTCAGGTCAGTCTCTGGTATGAACACAGGCTGGAGGAGGCAGAGATTGAGAGCAGTCCTGCACAGAAGTTCTTAGGGATGCTGGTGGACAGAAAACTGAACATGAGCCAGCAAGGTGCACCAGGAGCCACGGAAGTCAACCTGGGCTGCATCACCAGCAGCATGGGCAGTAGGTTGAGGGAAGTGATTCTGCCCCTCTGCTCTGCTCTGCTCTGCTCTGCTCTGCTCTGCTCTGCTCTGCTCTGCTCTGGTGAAATTCCACCTACTGTAAAGAGTCCTGTGCTGGAAGCCTCAACACAGGAAAAACGCAGACCTGATGAAGCAAATCAAGAGGTGGACCCCGAAAACTCAGAAGAGTGAAGCCCTCCCGCTGTGAAAAAAAAGAC
The DNA here is from genome assembly GCF_901933205.1 of Camarhynchus parvulus. Taxonomy (NCBI): domain Eukaryota; kingdom Metazoa; phylum Chordata; class Aves; order Passeriformes; family Thraupidae; genus Camarhynchus; species Camarhynchus parvulus. Next base: position 2,281,616 of record NC_044601.1, on the reverse strand, counting down.
CTGATGGAATGGTGGTTGTTCAGCCTGGAGAATAAAATGTTCCTTTTTGAGACCTTATTGCAACCCTTCAATATTTAAAGGGAGTTTATAAGAAAGATGGGCAAAGGCTTCCTAGTGGAGCCTATGATAGGACAATGGTTTTAAATTATGGGGAAATAAAAGGCAGATTCAGACTAGATATAGGGAGAAGTTATTTACAAAGAGAGTGGTGAAACACTGGCAGAGATTTTCCAGAGAGACTGTGGATACCACATCCCTGGAAACATTCAAGCTCAGATGGGGCTCCGAGCGACCTGCTCTAGTTGAAAATGTTCCTGATCATTGCAGGGGACTTTGAAAGACCCTTGCAATCCAAACCACTCTATGATTCTCTGAGAGCAGAGAGACCACTGCAGAGCAGCCTGGTGGTGCTGTGTAGCAGGCAGGCAGCCTGTGGGGAGCAATGATCTGCCTTGACCTAGTGTCTCTGCTTCACAGAGGTAAAATCCTGCGAGCACCACTTTGTTCATGCTGGATCAGGGCAAGTTCCTGCTGTGGTCAGAAATGCCTTCCAAGGTGTGATCTTTCAAACACACACATGGAGGAGCAGAAGATGCAAATTTTGTGTCACCGGTATCAAGAACTGTACTTCTTTTTGTGTTTTTGCTGAGGTGACTATGCAGTAAAGGCACAAGCCCTGGTATTTCTTGAGACATGGGACTATGGAAAATTCAAACTTCTTAGCTGCTGTAGCAGTTCAGAAGTGATTAGAAGCAATACAGAATTACATGAAGAAGTTTGTCAAGCCCAGTGACAAAACATGTAAGGTCCCCTACCAGCTGACACACCTTAGTAAATACAAGAACTAAGTTGGTGGCCTTCATCCATGCAGACAGGTACCAATTCACAGGAGCAACCATTTCTTTTTATATAATTCTAAGTACTGCTCATAATCTTCTGTAAGGAAGTCAAGACGTGAATAAACTTAGCTACCACTTCCCTGATCCAAGTAAGTGCTTTGAAAGCCAGACAGGAAAGCTGTTCAGTAAGCTGAACCTTTTGTTTCAGTATTTGGGATAAATGCAGTCTGTGAATATAAAGCAGAATTCAAGAACGTCTCCTGCAGCTTCATCTAAACCCATCAACCCACTTCAGAGGTACTTCTAGAAGCATGTCAACAGTTGGTTAACTTTTAACAAACTTGGCTGTACACACAATATATGTAGGCATGCAAATAGTAAACCAGTTATTCCTGTTGTGACAGAAGTCACGGCTGCAAGCTGGGTGTGCAATTTTATAAAATTGAGTTCCAAAATCCTAACAGAATTGGGGTTTAGATGGCAGAGCAGTTAGATGCATTTAAAGAGTTTAGCACACAAGGAAACCATGAAATTCTTCAGAGTCTGCCTGTATATTTTAGCATTGATTAGTGCCAACCACATAATTCAGTGCTCTTCCATAGCAACTTGAACATGACTGACTGAAGTTAATTCAAAGTTATTAAAACAGATGTGTATAGTGCTGCATAGTTTCAGAGTTCTCTCTCATTACTATTATAACTGAAATTTCCATTACACAGACGATACTATGCTAAGATGGCATTGTTACTCTGCTTTTCTTCCAACACCAACGTCCTGTCTATTCTTAGTCCTCAAATAAAATGGTTTCAAGGTTGTTTTGGTTTTTCCCTTGCATGAGGTTAATATGGATTTTCCTCCAAGAATTTCCTGCACACTAATAAGTTTCTCAAAACTAAAAAAAATTACTTTGAATGGAAAATAGGACTTCTACAGAACAATTCAATAATAAAATGTTTAAGAATTCCTGGAAGAATATAAGCTGGTTTTATTTCTTTTATACAACAAGGAAGTTCAAGGTTGGTGGTGTTTGTTCTTTTTAAAGGCAGATTTAAGGAAACAGTACTCCCTTTAGTGAAGAACAACGACAAGACAATGCTATTACTCAGGCTTTGGCTTAAAACACAAACAGCAAGGAGCGCCTTTCTCCTACCTCACTACATTTGTTACCACATTTCACTATGGTGGGATTCTGCTCCTGTGATCACTGTGCCACAAAGGCACCTGAAGTCATTACTCACTCTGTTAATCACTAATATGAATGGGGAAGAAGGGCCAGAACCCTTTCACATTACAGCCCCATATTGCTCAAGGGGAAATAAATAATCCAAGCGTTGAAAGAGGATGAAATATAAAATGCCCTCTTTATAAACTTAACTTAAAGGTAAAGCTGTCACTTGTTTCTAAACCATGGCTACCCATGCAGACTGCATTATCCATAGTCCTCTGTACTTCCAGAGCAATTGCTACTATTTCCGTCATTTTCCAAAGCCTATAAATGTATGGAAATACTTAAATACAATTGTGTCAAATTTAAGCACTGTGGTTTCCCCAAGTTTAGCATCATTGCTCACACAAGACCAAGCAGTAAAGTTTGACCATAAGAAGCCAATTCAGTTACAAGTACAAAATTAGTTTATTTTCTACATGATACAGAAGTGGAAAGAGCTTCTTCCTCTTTGCCTTCCAAATAAACAAGCTAAAGGAAAATGTTGTAATGGTAAAAGCACTGAGTTTGCATCTCCATTCCATGCATTTACAGCACAGTTTTCTCACCTCCTTTGTAGCCTAGTAGCTCTGTTTTCATCTGTTCTACTAGGCAATGTAAAAACCACTGTGCAGTTCAATACCCCTCTTTCAGGGAGAAAATTCTCACAGCTGTCCAGGAGGTAAGAAATTACATTTCTTTTACAATAAGGGAAACTAATATATTGCATCAATTTCATTCAGGGAGAATTGAATACAGATTCTCATGTTCCTGAAGGACAAGCCCAAGACCCCTGCCCACTACCTTTCAGAATAATCACACCAAACTAATCTATAAACCCACAGCTTAAACCATAAACAGGGAGAGCCTCAAGTTCCTGGCAGACAATACATCTATCCATTTTCCCTACAGCTCACAGAAACCCTTATTGTTACCAGCAATGTTTTCCTCTCTTTATTGTGCAGCCAAAAGTTGCTCCTTCAGTACAAATTAATAGCACACTTGGGATAGGAAGGCCTTTGGGAGACCATTATAGGATTTCAACACCATTTATGTCATCACCATGTGGCGCCTCCTTCACAAAAGGGTAGGGCAGCAGGTTGTGCCCGTGTGCTTGGACAACTGTAATGCTGCAGATTTCATTTGTATACCCAGATAGAGGAAACACTTGCCTTTACTGGCTTTAAAAAAAGGTCAGTGTTTGATTTAATAAATGCCCTGCCAAGAAAGCAGACTCCATTCTCAAAGGTTTAACACTAGTACTCACTGGGTGGCTGGGTGTCTCAGAGCATTGCTAGCAAGCTACAAAGACTTTAACATCTGTGGATTTCCCCAGTTTGAAACCAGCCCAATTCAGCCGTTTCTATACTTAGCAGTCTCTGTAAATACATGAGAGATGAGTTTGGCAAGCCTCTGTTCCAGCTCTGCATTACAAACTCATCACAGTGGCCTTTAAATACAGAGGTTAAAAACCCACCTATAGGGAAATGCACATTTTAAATTCAAGTTAATAAACCTGTCTTCCTGTCTCTGCAAAACATACTGTAGTTCTTTTGCTTAATATCCAAAGGCTTGCCTGTTCAAGCAGTCAGTCCTATTGACTTACTTCAGAGCTCATATGGGTTCAGTCATTCATACACATCATGCTAAAACATTTGCATGATGAGGCTAAAGTGACTAAACGTGAAGCAGACTGTCAAAACAATAATTTAAAACTCAAGTGCATAACACTTGCATGCAACTGTATATAAAGCTGAAAGGAAAGCCTTGCAATCTCAAAGAAAATTGATTTAATAAATACTATAGCAATAATAACATCAGCAACTACACAAGTGCAGTACTTTCTAATTTTCAGAACATCACGGAAACAACAAATCATACTGATCAGAGACAGCACCTATGTGTGGCAGGTAATTGTTCATAAGTCCTTTCAAAGGAAGGGTTACAGTCTCATTTTTTCCAAGCAGATTATGGCCCATACTCATGTATTCAAATCATACACAGATGCCACCCTTTTGTCCCTGCCCTCATGAATCCTGAAAACAAATAACTAATAAATAATGTATTCATTACAGTAGCAGTGTTGTAGCCACTCCAATACATCTAAAAAAAGCAACAAAACCCAGAATCAAATATACGTGGTGGTTTAGCCTTCATAAATACTTTTTTCAAGTGTTATTTCTTCAGTAATATTTCATGTCCCAAGGATGATTCATCCTCCTCTAAAAAAAGTAAAAATCAAGATAGACTTTACCAGTGAAAAACAATGACATTCTGTATGTGCTCAAATATCATTGCACTGATGCAGTGTTTTAAATCTGCTCTCTGTGCCACATCTGAGACATGGCTCCTGGTTGTCTGCCCTAACAGTCAGGCTGTTACCAGCATGCAAGATGTGTGTGCTCCCTCTGTTGGCTATCTTGCTCTTTGGTAGGGAAAAAAAATCACATAAAAGGGAAGAAAAAGCCTTACTGGGAGGGAAAGCTATTTTAAGGTTTTGGCTAGGACATGAAAAATTGTCTCCTATGAAAGGGATAATGAATTTAGAAAGAGAGAAAACACACAAACAACTAAATGGCTGAACTTCACCCAGCACTTGACCAGACCATAAATTTTCAAAGCACAATATCTGGTCTCAGAGTTTTCTCTTTGTAATGAATTGGTGACATGTATTACTAACACCATCAGGTTTAGGCATGCAAAGAAGTATTCAGATGTCAAAGTACTGGTATATCAAAGCACAAAAACCACTATGAAAAACTATGCAGCTGCTTATTTGCTTGCAAATGCCAAAGTTAAGCCAAAACAGCAGATTTGGAAAAATATTGGACTATGTGTGCACATTCACAGTATTTCATACCGAGAAACCTAAATCAACGTTTCAAATTCTTTAACAAAAATCCTTCTAAAAGGTTTTAAAATAATTCATACTTAATAGAAGTGAACACCAACATCTATTTCATTCAGCAACACAAATCAAGCAATTATTCTGGCTTGGTAATTGCAAAGACTCAAAGTGGTGATATTGGTCATAGTACTGCCTACATAGTACTTTCGACAGGTAATTAACTAGTATGATGTCAGGAATTCAGACCTCTTTACTCAGTAACACCATCAAACAACTGTACTGCAAGCACAAAAGAAATGCAGGCGCATCTCCTGCCAAGACCCTTCACCCAGGAGCTTCTGAACCCAGCAGAGTTCTCCGGCAGGGGAAAAATAATAAAACAGGGAAAGACTACACAGGGCTCTCCTGTGAGAATAAACAGGGCTCTCTTGCAAAGCCACGAGTTGTTAAACAAAAACATATTAGGTAACGAGAAGGTTTAGCGAGCCAGTGACTTATTAGTCAACACAGGGGTGTGTAGCTGGCTGGAATTCCCAAATCAGATTGTCTGCCACACAGTCAATTCCATTACACTGCTCTGACAAAACCTGCAAAACCTTCAGACAGCTATCCTCCTGCAACGTCTGGAAGGACATCCAGCAAGCAGATCCGTGCGGTCCCAGGAGCAGAGGCTTACTCTGTTTTAGCTTTCTAGTTTCATTGTGACTTCTTTGTTTCTCTCACCCACCATAAACTGAACACCGCCCTCCAAAGCTGCAGTGGGTTACCAGTTGACATCCTTGCCAGAAAAATAAAGGTGCCACTTAGACCATTATTGCAACATCGTACTTAAAGTATCAATATCTTTAAAGCTTCCTCCACTATATTATCAGGCTCCGTCCTCATTAGATATTGTGGCTGCAGCACACAGTACTGTTTAAAATACAGCAAAACAAAGCTATAGTTTTTGCCTGCTGAGGAACTGGTGGGTACAGAGCATTGCTGAGGAGCGGATATGAAATATGAATGTATTTCTCTCTTGACAGCAATGAAGTGAAGATATCTTGGTCTTTGTATTGCACAAAAAATGTTACTACATCCTAGCTAAGACTAATGGTTAGAGAAAAGCTTGTCCTCACTCTGTAACCTGCAGAGGTGAAGATCATGCATGCTCTTGACACTAATCAAGTTAAGGCATGCTCTCACCTTCCTTTTTTCTTTCTTCCCCCCGGCCTTTTTTTCCCCCCGAAAGAAGGAAATAAAAGCACTCTATTCTGTTTTATCCTGATTAGTCCTGATTATGTGAATACTCCTCTGCCTCCATCAGGACTCAGAAAATAATAGCTGCACAATTTTTGCTCTATGGGGCCCTAGCTTGGGTTTATAGTGTAAAATCCTGATAGCTGGTCAACTCTTTACATACTGAAATGGACGAGCATTCTCTCTAGCAGAACTTTCAGTCCATATTATTCTGCCAAAGGATACAGCTCAAGGGCAATATAAAGCATCTTTTAAACTTCTCTTTTAGAGTGTTCTGCCTGTGGCACTGAGGAACCTTACAGGAGTCTGAGCTGAGGACATGCAGTGAACACATATTTCTTGAAAAGATTTTGGGCAATGATGGCAGAAGACAAGAAAAACCCTAAATCCTAAAGCTCTGGGACTAGAATAACAAATACGTTGTAACTGCAACTTATTTCTGGCTTCTCCTCAGCTCTGATTTTCATATCTGCATATTTCTTGAAGAAACATAAACACAGAATTAATATTAATACTAAGCACTTTAGACAACAAAGAGAGAAAGTAAACACAGCCATCCAGGCCTCCACCCATGCTGTGTGCCATACTGAGTAGTTTTTAGCTACAAAGATAGAAAAACATCCCAAAGAGTTTGCCAGCTAAGAGAGTAGTCCATCAAATACTCAGAAAAATAGCATACAAATAATGCATATGACAATCATTTTGAATCTGGGATTCAAATTATTATTATTCAAATTACATTAGCCAATGAATAGCTCCCCTCCAAGAATTCCTGTATTTTATTAAATAATTGACAAACTTAAGTAACACTGCTTGCAATAGGGAAGAGGATATGAGAAGGTCAAATGTAGTTGTGTGGTGGTTATCTCCACAGAGTTGTAATAAGAAGCATCAATGTACTTGTTTACAAAGATTTATTAAATCAAATGTGACTAGGTACTTATAATGGTGGCTTAAAGCATATTTAAAAAGAAGGGTAGAAATATGGGTCCAATGTCACCTGTACTTTTCAGAAAATACATACACCATGAATTGTTAAGACTCCTTAGTCCAAAACCTAGTAGCAATCTGTGGTATTGCTGATGTACTCCATCTGTGACTAAACACAGAGTAACTGCCTCTCAAGGATTTCATTGGCATGTACATTGAATTAAATAACTTAAAGAATAGAAAATATATTTTCTCTCAAAGCAGGGCAAGTAAATTATTAAAAAGCAGGGTTTTTTTTAAACAACTCACTGAATAAGGTTTCTGTAGTGATCTCTGCAGTATAATGAGTGCAGTTACTGAGAGAGAATGTCAGTTGTATTTTAGCTCAAACATAAACAGCAAAGATAGTTGCTGATACATCTGGAAAGCCCATTATCCTTTAGAAAAGAAACTTATTTCAGTTTTGAACTTCAAAATACAAAAGTCCAGAATGCCTTAAATGGAAATGCACATATATATATCTTACCTCAACATACATTTTGAAATTGACAAGATAAGTAGACAAGCTTTTGATATAATGTATTCAGAGTGGTTCTAGTCACTAACCAATTACCATGAAGTACTGTGAGATATCAAAAAAAACCCAACCAACCAACTAAACAAACAAAAAAATCTGAAAGGTGCTATGTAAAATTTACTTTAAATTCCACAGATACCTGCCATTAAGGTTTAAGTACCCTGAACTTAAATTTAAAAAAAAAAAATTCTTACATTGTGAAGCAAATGACAGTACATATCTATCTATTCATAAGAAATCTATCATGTCATAAAAATTATTTGCATAATGGGCAACAGGAGAGAATAGGGTACTCAGCTCAAATATTGCATTAGTCCCTATGATACTAGCCAGCTTTATTACGCCAGCATGGAGAAGTCTTACTGCTGAACAACATTCCTCTGACTTTGAGAGCATACCTGTGCATACCTGTTCTATCTCAGGATCTAGCAGAGGCAAACATACTTCTATAAATACTAGAGGCATTGGCAGCTAACAAAAATATAATATACAAATAAATATCACTGTACAAATGCAAGTCGTTGTAAAAGGACATTTCATTTTTAACTACAGAAAAAAAACAGGATCACAGAATAAGTCACCCCTCAAGCCATAAAACATTTATTTTTCATCTGATAGCTATCACGTGATTATATAACTGATACAATTTTTTCTAACCATCCTGAAAAAAATAAAGCCAAACAAAAAAACATAAACAAAACAAAACACCAAGCAACAACAACAAAAACTAAACAAACCTTTCAGAATAAGTGAACCAAATTTTTATGTTTAAACAAAGGAGTTCGAAACAAATATTCTCCTTTCCTGCACTTGAGACCACGCTGGACTATTTCAGTAGCTGTTTATGCCTTTAATACAAAGAACACTTGACTTAGGAAACAGATTCACAATCCCTTTGAACTGGCATGGATCCACACTGCTGCTAACAGATGTTTCTGCTGACACAAAGAAGAGGTAATGAGAAGGGAGAAGATGGCAGAAGAGCAGATAGCTTTTTGCAGCAACAAGACTTTGCAGACGGAATAGGTATCAGTTTTCCATAATTTTTATTAGTCTACCTAGGGAACAGGAATTATAGTTCATCAGTGATCAAGATTAGTATTTTATGCCTTTAATGTACCATCAGGTTTTCTCCATGGTTTTCTGAGTTCTGGTTTCTCAGCAAGTGATAAGGAGACTAGTAAGAGCTTGTGATAATATGAGTGGTCCAAAATAATATATGGATAGAAAACACAGCTGTCAACATCCTTAAGGATGAGCGCAGTCAACAACTTGTTTTGGTGACAGAAATATCCAATTGTTACCATACTGCTAACTACATCTCAGTCAGTGACAAAAGCAGACTTTCCCTATTTCAACTCATGTATTTCTCCCTAAAACAATGATAGATTTGAATTTGGGATTAAAAAAATTCTGTACCTACATAGGTGATGGTTCAGGACATGGTTTCAGATATCTGTGTCTTTCAGTTAGTTCTGGAGTAAGTTCTGCAAGGCACGAATCTTTAGCATTTTCAGAATTGTAGAAAATAGTGATGCTCACTTGGTCCTACAGTACCATCCACAAGCTAATTTCAGACAGAGATAAAAAAAAGATACATAGAAAAAGATTCTAAATTGCATATGTGAGTAACAAAGCACCAAGTCTCTGCAGTTCTTTTATCTACTTCTTCCTTTTTCATGACTTCCTCAAGGGTGCTTCTTGAATATCAAATTATGAGTGTGATAGGGACAGCAAGTAATGTGAGACAGCCATTTGTTTGGCAGGGCTAACCCCAAGCCACTAGTGCTTGCACAAGCTGTTAAGCTCTGTCATTATACCAGAGCTTTCCAGAGGCCAAGTGCAGAAGGGTCATCTCTCTGAGAAATTGTATACCCTTTACTCCGTGTTTTGCTCTCTGGGGTTAGCTGTAATGTGACCTTCAGAATGACTTGAAGCTCGAGGTTGGAAAAGTACAGATGCTGCAGCAGATCTGAAGAGCAGCAGTGGTGTGAGAGGAGTTCCAAGGCAAAGCCAGGAAAGAGACCATGATGCTGCAGGGCAGACTTGTGGCACCCTCAGCCCCTGCCTTACGCCGCAGGCTCTGTGCTTTCTATGCACAGAAAAGGAAAGAAGGAAGAAAAGTACATGTGATGCGAAAAAGAAATACTATGAGGATTTAAGAAAGAAAACAATACAAAGCCTGCAGCTCCAGAACTCAGGCTGCACACTAGAAATTACTTTCCATTTAGCTAGGATGTTCTGGTGATCAGACAAAACCAGAAAAAAGTATGCACACTTGATGCTTTGTATTTATTATAATCTTTATGTAAATGTCATGGTATCTTTAATTTTCTTTGCTAATACAATTTCTGGCCTTCCACAGTGAAGTCTGTGTTTGTCAAAAGTACAATTTTTCCATTAGACAAGATTTTTTAGCATCTCAGGGTAAATGTTTAAACAAAAGATTAGGGAAAACATCATTGAATTGCAGTTTTTTGAAGAGGCAAACACTATGCTTTTAACATACCCTTCAAAATGTCTTTTAGCTACCATTTCAGTTTATGTTCACTGTTATCATAAGCTATAAATACAAAAATTGTGTGTATGTTCTGACTGGTTGGTATGTGTCTGCTTTCATGCACAAAATTCTGTTTCTATTCTAAATAGAAACTGCTTCTGCTCTAAAGAATTTGTACTCCAAGAATCCCAAGAAACAAAGGGCTCAAAAGTTCTCCATCTATCATCCCTTTATGTCCAAGGGTCTTGAGGAGAAGGGAGGAAAAGGACATCAATACCCTTCTCTTCAGACTCAGCATTACAAGCATGGCCCAAAGAAATATAGTCATTATTCTTGCCAGTATTCTCAAGCAGACTTGGTTGTGGGGTGTTTTGGGTTTTCTTCCCCCCTTCTAAATTAAAAAACGAGAATGTTTCAAAATTGCATCAGTTTTCACATAGGAAAAATTAAAGAGAAAAAGAAAGACAGTACCAGAATACATAATATTGGCCAATTCATGGACAGCTTTTAAGGAAATTTTATGCACAAATAGGTATGGAGCTAAAAAATAATTATAAATTACAGAGGACAATTCCTATCTGAGAATCCTGAGGTTTACAAAAGAAAAGGTTATCCCAAAGTCTAATAGAACATTGTGCCTGAATGTCCCTTTCTCACACACCAAAGGGTACTGCTATTGTTCCCCAGCAAGGCAGACAGCTGGCACCGCACTCTGAGCGCCAGCACGGCTGCAGCCAGCAACTCATTTACGACCCCAGCATCAGTCAGTCAAAGCAGATAATTTAGCAGAAAACCTCCCAGGCTGGTAGTCCTCCCATCCCTCACTCCCCCCACATGGCAGCAGACAGGTCTGGTCAGGCTGCACAATTCCCAGCCTCCAAAAGCCCAACATTTTTCATGTTCATTTGAGAGGTTCTTTCCCTCGGATTCAAAGTGCTTTCACAAATGTGTTAGTGGGTGAGAGCTTTCTATTCTCACACTAGATGTGATTAATTTGTGGCACTCACGTGGCTAGTTCGGCACAGACAATGGGAATGGACTGGCTCACACCCCATCTACAAGCAATTTGTGCCACAGAAGTTCAGACTTTAAGAAAAAAGGCTTTGACAGTAGCAAGTTTCCTGCTTGTTATGGATGGTGCTGAGTGAAAATCAAGCATTTCTGCAAAAAGAAAGAAGGTAGCTCTATTACCACTAGCACAATTATTATTAGAACAGACCTGATAGAGACAGAACAACCTTTTTTTTCATTCCTGCACAGATGACAACAAAACACATTAAAAAAGCAAAACTTGATTCGTAGATTTTGTTTGATTCATCCAGCAAAGAGTACACACTAAGAAAGCAGGGACAGGAAACCTGAAGAAAAATAGGTTTAACCCAGATATTCAGATCTCCCTCTTCCATTTACACTTACAGTTGCAGAAGGGCATAGCAAAATAGCAAGAGAGATATTTTTTGAATCCTCTTCTCTTGGTATATTATTCTAGCTAAAGCCCTCAATGACAGTTCTGTGCAGTTCTGTAATCAATCTCAGGGCTTATGTTTGATGGACTAAGATAGTAAGAACTCACAAGCATTTGCTATTCATCTCTGTCAAAGAATACTTGAACTTTCTTTACTCCAGTTTACCTTCTATACAGACAAGTGTTGAAGATCACCTCTCAGCCCTCCCAAATAAGCTCACTTGTACCATACATCAGGAAGACAGCACTGACTCAAATTCATACATAGATACATAGATACACAGATATCAGAGTGTGCTGGACTGAGATTTTATCTCCTATATATACACATTTGCTGGCCTATTGAAATACGTTATCAGATGCATAGGGTAAACATGCAGATTCTAACCTGCACTAAAAAAAGTAGTGTTATTCTCAGTGTTATTCACAAAGCAGCATCTTTCAGTTCTTCTGAATGCCTAACATAAGCTAAGGTACAGCAGTCTCAGACCATGCTGCCTATCATTATTAGAAGTATTTAGTTGTTTGCTGCCTCTTTGGAAAGATTTAAGACAAAATTGAAAGGTAAAAAACAGGAAAACTAAAAATAGGCAGGGTAATGGATGTCTACTTAACCATACACTGGCAAGTGCTTAAAACTAAATGGACCAAATAGCAAAGAAGGAGCTGGTGTATTCCAAAATGCAATATCAGTAAATGGAAGGTCCTCTTAATTTCTATCAATTAACCCAGTACCTTAAAGTCAGCAATTACATACAGAAGCATGCCCTGCAGTGGCCTTGAATTTGTTTCATAGCCAAAGCATATAATTAGTCCTGATTAATATCCCGCATTGCACATCAACAGTATCAGCAAACCTGAATGATCTACACTGCTGCTGCCACAGGAAGCCTTAGTTGTCTGATCAGTGCCTTTATCAAAGCACTCTGCCCAAATGAGATTGAGGGCTGATTTGGCACCCACACTGCCTGATTTATTAAGAGAGAAACTGCGCTGCCTTCCATGTAATCATATTAATCCCTTGCATCAACTAATTAAAACACAAGGAAAGATTTTACTTATGTGTAAGCAATTACAACAAGTTCCTGGTTGACATCCAAATGGATTCATGACATTAATTTGTGAACAACAAGGCCTTGTGCATTAGGGAATTTTAACAGGTGAGTTTACACACAGAACGCACATTTTCATTAACTGTGAGCACATTAAAAAGCAATAGGTGTGAACCTTACCTAAACCAAAGATTATTCACAAGACTGCTTCAAAGGAAGAACAATTAAAGCAAAATAAATTTCCAAGGATATACATAATAATTTACCAAAAAAACCCTCTACAAGACTAGTTAATTTTCTGAAGCATGTAAATTCAACTGCTTCAGTAGAATGTACATTTTGCTAACATTAACCTCTTGGATTAGATTTGTCTATAAGTGAAAGAGAGTGACTAATGGTAGAACTGGCAGCAGCTGTTATTGGGGATCACTCCCAGCTAAAGTGGTCTGTGCAAAAAGCTTCATCAAAAGCTGTGCAACCTGCTGTGTGGCTTCTGTTCCTCTGGTTCGCCTCAGTCAGAATGGGAAACGCTCCAGCATGAGGGATACAAATAATCTGAAATGGGGGTGGCGCACGAGAACCCACAGGGTCATTCAAACCAAGGCACTCAGAGATAAAGCAACACACTGCGGTTACAAGCTTGAAGTGCACCATCAGTGAATATTTCACTGTGCAGATGGCTTGTTGTCTGGGTACAGCATAACGCACCTAAAGCAAATAAAACAGCTTTCTTTTCTCTTTTTTCTTTTCTTTTCTTTTTTTTTCTTTTCTTTTCTTTTCTTTTCTTTTCTTTTTTTCTTTTTCTCTTTTTTTTTTCTTTTCTTTTCTTTTTTTTCTTTTCTTTTCTCTTTTCTTTTCTTTTCTTTTCTTTTCTTTTCTCTTTCTTTTCTTTTCTTTTCTTTTCTTTTCTTTTCTCTTTTTTCTTTTCTTTTTTCTTTTCTCTTTTCTTTTCTTTTCTTTTCTTTTCTTTTCTTTTCTTTTTTCTTTTCTTTTCTTTTTCTTTTCTTTTCTTTTCTTTTCTTTTCTTTTTTTTTCTTTTCTTTTTTTTTTCTTTTCTCTTTTTTTTCTTTTCTTTTCTTTTCTTTTCTTTTCTTTTTCTTTTCTTTTCTCTTTTTCTTTTCTTTTCTTTTCTTTTCTTTTCTTTTCTTTTCTTTTCTTTTCTTTTTCTTTTCTTTTCTTTTCTTTTTCTTTTTTTTTTCTTTTCTTTTCTTTTCTTTTCTTTTTTCTTTTCTTTTCTTTTCTTTTTCTTTTCTTTTCTTTTCTTTTCTTTTCTTTTTCTTTTCTTTTCTTTTCTTTTTTTTTCTTTTCTTTTTTTTTTTTTTCTTTTCTTTTCTTTTCTTTTCTTTTCTTTTCTTTTCTTTTCTTTTTTTTCTTTTTCTTTTCTTTTCTTTTCTTTTTTTTGTATTTTTATTGTTTATTTATTGTTATTAACATTTTGGGGGGATGATGCTAAATTATGCCACCCATCTTACAACCTGACAATTAAAACATAACAGCAAACAAATGTATGCCAGCACTTTGCTTTCTGAGTAATATCATACCACAATTGATGATCCACATTCCCCTCCACACTACAGGGGGATTCTCCTGTTAGAATTTCTAGCATGTTTCAAATGCAAGGCCGTCAATGATTCTCACACTGACAAGGGAGTGTACATACACCCTTGTATGTGAATACACAACAGAGGTACAAGCTTCCTTTACTCCTGAGAAATGAAAGGCTTGACATATTTTGGCAACTACATAACATAACTTGGGAGTATTACTGTCTGAAAAGCAATGGTTGTTCCCCAAAAATGATATTTATTATTCATACACAGCAATCTCCGCACATCACAGCAAAATCTCTGTGAGAGCAGTACCATAGAAAACCTAGCTAAGGAAATGTATTTTGAAGAGACATAGAGTACTAAATAGTATAAATAAAGTACAATCCCCTGGCTCCTGTCAGGAGCATAGCAGTGTCTTCGGGGAGGGCAAGGAGCAGAGGCAGTGGTGGAGTTGGGGTTGGGGAGGGGAGGAATGGAGGGAGAAGGGGTGAGAAATATGGAGAAAATATCTAGAACTGTTTCAGTGCAGACTAATTTAGTAAAATGAGAGACATTTAAGTGGGTTGTGTGAACTCCTCCTCTCTCTGCTGATCTGGTACCCTTCCCACATCTGTCTTTAATTGCCCAGGGCACCTCCTGCTGTCTTCCTCAACACTGGCACTCTGCCTTGCCAAGAAATCCTTAGCCTGATCTGCTGTATCCTGATCACCTGTACTACTACAAGATCTCACCAAGAGATAGAAGAAAAGAAAAAGTCTCAGTAAGGAAACAGACTTTAAGCTGCAGTACTGTTCCAGCCCCAGTTCCCTGCAAAATCAGTGCAACCCAAGCTGGCAGCAGCAAATGGCTACAGTCCCACAGGAGAGCAGAGCCATAGCACTGAGACAAACACCCGTTTCCTTAACTGAAAATTATGAGCAAATGCTGAAATTGTGCAGGCAAATATATATGAGATGCAGTCATGAAATAATTTTACATCCTGCTAGACAATTTTAGAGCACATTATTTGGAGTTTTTGTAGGACAAAGAACTCTGAACATGAGTTTTGTATCTTACTGTCCCTTCCATCACACTCCCTATTCTTCATTCCACCTTCACACTTAATTCAATCCTCCTTTTTCACATTGTTTTGTGACTGGGGTTTGACAAAGGTATTTTGTAGCAACAGTTTTGTGCAGCACCATAGTGAGGCCCCTTTTATCAGTGCCTCTGTACTACCTCAGGGTTTTGACAGAAAATCCTATGTAACACAGGCAGTGAGCTTGTCTGCCAGCACATTCCCACCATCATCAATTGGAAACGCCGACTTAAGAAAATCCACCAGTATGTTCCACTTGGCTCTGCCCACTCCGACAGCAATGCTGGCGCTGGAAACAAGCACCAGGCAACTTGCTCTGAGAGCTGCTACTGCCAGCCCTGAAAGTTTCCCCTCTCTTAACTACATTACTTCAAATGTGCCACACCAGCTAGCAGGGGCAGGGGAAGAGCCTCCAGCCTATCCCCTGTGGGAGAACATGTCCCAGGGTAAGGAGGTGCTGGAGGTTCTGGGAACCTTTGCCCTATGACTGTTCTCCCCCACAGAAAACATCTCAAAGAGAAAGTGGGATCTACAAGTGAGCGGAGTCATAATGACTAAAGCAAACAAGAAATCCTAACAACCATTAGTTTGTCTGTCCTTAGCTTATTGTTCTGCTTTAAGGTATTAATCATGTGGGGAGTGGGAAAGGGAAGAAGAAAATTAGTGAAAATATTAGTGAAAGCAACTATGCTATTCTCTTGCATACACATGCCTTATGGCACAATATTCTGGATGCAAAGTTCCTGGCAATACAACATTATGGTTTCCTTCTATTTGGCCATTATTCTCAGCATGCAGCATTAAAGTCTGCTTTCTATAATAACAAGTCTTTGA